>NC_056725.1:632399072-632404072 GCF_019279795.1 Protopterus annectens | reverse complement strand
AGGAAGGATGTACGTTAGTTGTGTGTGGAGTTTGTGTATGGTGCTTATGCTTTACTGGACTTTTGGAGAGAGAGAGAGAGAGTGTGTGTGTGTGTGTGTGTGTGTGTGAAAATGCCCCAGGTGCTTATGGTGGTGTGGTAGGGAATACCTCTGGCTTGAACCCTGTACCCTGTATGCAGGTGTTAAAGACTTGAGTTCCCTACCCACCACCATTTGTAAAAAAATTTCAGATTTTTGCCTCATATTCGATCTGATCTGTTCCTCATAATATCTGTGGTTTGCAAATGTTGCAATGTTTGATATTTGATGGTGTAGTAGTAGCATTGTTGCCTCACAGCTGCAGGTTCTTGGGTTTGATTCTTGGCTGGGGTTCCTTCTTTGTGGGGTCTGTATCTTCTCCCTGTGTTTGTGTGGGTTTGCTTTTGTGTCCTCCCATGTTACAAAGACATGTCTGCATTATTTCTTCCTGGGCCTCTGCTGAAAATTGTTTATTTGTTCCAAGTCAGACTGTCCTGATTAAAAAATGTTAAATAAAATTGACAGGCATTTGAATTTCAGACTTAAGGGTTTGTGAAGGTTTAATTCCTTGCATATTTGATGGTGCAGTGGTAATATTGTTGCCTCACAGCTATAGGTTTTCTGGTTTGATTCTTGGTTGGGGTGGCTTCTGTGTGGAGTCTGCATCTCCTCCATGTGTTTGTGTGGATTTGCTCTGGTGCCCTGCCATTTTACAAAGACGTGTCTGCAGTTTTAATCCCTGCTGAAAATTGGTTTTGTTCTGTCCGCAGTAAAATTGACAGGCATTTGAATTTCAGACTTCAGGTTTATGAATGTTTAATTCCTTGCATAATTGATGGTGCGGTGGTAGTATTGTTGCTTCACATTTATAGGTTTTCTGGTTTGATTCTTGGTTGGGGTGGCTTCTGTTTGGAGTCTGCATCTCCTGCCTGTGTTTGTGTGGATTTGCTCTGGTGCCCTGCCATTTTACAAAGATGTGTCTGCAGTTTTAATCCCTGCGTCTCTGCTGAAAATTGTTTTTGTTCTGTCCGCAGTAAAATTGACAGGCATTTGAATTTCAGACTTCAGGTTTCTGAATGTTTAAATCCTTGCATAATTGATGGTGCAGTGATAGTATTGTTGCCTCACATCTATAGGTTTTCTGGTTTGATTCTTGGTTGGGGTGGCTTCTGTCTGCATCTCCTCCCTGTATTTGTGTGGATTTGCTCTGGTGCCCTGCCATTTTACAAAGACGTGTCTGCAGTATTAATCCCTGCGTCTCTGCTGAAAATTGTTTTGTTCTGTCCAGTAAAATTGACAGGCATTTGAATTTCAGACTTCAGGTTTCTGAATGTTTAATTCCTTGCATAATTGATGGTGCGGTGGTAGTATTGTTGCCTCACAGCTATAGGTTTTCTGGTTTGATTCTTGGTTGGGGTGGCTTCTGTGTGGAGTGTGCATCTCCTGCCTGTGTTTGTGTGGATTTGCTCTGGTGCCCTGCCATTTTACAAAGATGTGTCTGCAGTTTTAATCCCTCGTCTCTGCTGAAAATTGTTTTTGTTCTGTCCGCAGTAAAATTGACCGGCATTTGAATTTCCAACTTCATGTTCTTCAGAATACATAGTAGCACAACCTTTTTTTTTTTTTTTAGCAATTTCAAGTTTATAAGATGAATATTTTAAATTTGTCCCTATTTTTGGGACTGTATTCCCCCATTATTGGCTTCGTCCAGGTTTTTGTGCTAAGGTGGACAGCTATGGCAAGAACTGAATTCACTGAATATGTTTGAGGGCTGTATTCCCTCATTACTGGGTTTGTCCAGGTGTTTTGTACTAAGAGGTTGACAGCTATGGTGAGAACTGAATTCACTAAATGATAGCCATTTAAGTTTCAGTCTTCCTCTCTTTTACAAAGCAGCTGATGTGGCGTAGTGGTATGTTACTCTGACTGTTTTTTGCTCAGGGACCTTGGCAGTAAAATATATGGTGGCAACACAACATTTTATTCTAGCAACTTTCCAAGATTATACAAGCAATGTTTAATGTGTCCCTGTTTTTGGGCTTTTGACCCCCAATACATTTTGGCTTTTTCCAGTTTTCTTGAGCTGCGAAGTTGAGATGCAGTTGAGTATTGAGTAGATTTTACAAGGAACTGAGAGCTGCAGGGGAATAGAAGTTTAGTGCTTTGCCAAGTTAAAACTATAGCACAACAGGCTGTGTACTTGCTTTTGATGCAGAAGGTTGTGGGTTCTACTCCCGCAAGGGGTAGATGATGCCGTACTGAGAATGTTCTCCTTGGTGAAGATACTAACTATGAGTTCGTTATCAGTTTGCCATCCATTTCCTCTTGCAATATTATTACTAGCTTATCATTTTTTTAATGTAATATAGACAATTTATTCCTGAGGGGCAACAGACACTTTATTTTTCGATGAAACCATGAAATATAAAGGTGATTGCTAGCAGCAACCACTTCATTAGTTACAGATTTCTTTAATGTGGAATTATTTAGATGACTGACTTCAGAGATTGTGCATATTTACTGATAATGGACTGTAGAATTGTGCATATTTACTGATAAAGGTGGACTGTAGAATTGTGCATATTTACTGATAATGGTGGACTGTGGAATTGTGCATATTTACTAATAATAGTGGACTGTGGAATTGTGTATATTTACTAATAATGGTGGACTGTGGAAGTCTGAGTAGACTTTTTATGATAAATGTTCTCAACTGGGCAGTTTTGCCATTATGGGTGCATATGGTTTGTTTCATTGCTTACTGGAAAAAATGTTCAAAACAAATTTAAAACATCCTGTAACAAGTGTACTGTATTGTACAAGGAATATAATTTTAGTACAATGAGGAAGGTGTATCAAAGAGCACATGTATGTTTCATATGCAAGGAGCCTATGATTCAAAACAGCCCAAAATTAATCTTTATCTGCCACTGGCAAAATGTATTTTCTTTGAATGTGGGTTTCAATGCTGTTTCAATGAATGTGAGTTTCAAGGGCAGAGAAGTTTTAATGCTAAGTTTTCATTGTGAGACTGCATTGCTTTGTTTAACAGATGACTTAGTGTTTGTGCTGTAAAATACAAAATAAAACTTTCAAATGAAGTCCAACTCATCATAGAAGTAAAGCAGTATGCACATTAGTGTTTATGGTAAATGGAGTGAAATAGCCAAGTATAATGGTTCATTGGAATGGCTGCAGAGGCTCCATTCAACCATTATTTTGTCAGGGGAAGGGCAGCAAACTCAGACAGGCCCAGCTGAACTATACCTAACTGTCCAGATTTTCAAAGAATGAATAGATTTTTGCTTCTTATTTTTGGTTTGTTCATAAAATTTGTAGTTTTAATTCCTAAATGATTTGCCAGAAGTCACTCTAAGTTTCAGACTTCATAACCTTCAGAAAAATGCATGTTAAAGTAAGAGCTGTTCTATCAACTGTCTCAATTTATACAAGAGCAATTTTAGTACTGTTTATATGTGCCCCAATATATTTGGCCTTGTTCAGATTTACTACATTAACAGGTTGAGAGGTACATGCAAATAAATTGCTTTATAGAATTAGGCATAGCCAACCTCTCAACTGTCCCCAATTTTTGGCTCAAAATGTTGCTCTTCCCCTTATAATCCCTCCATAAAATAGCAATTTTGGAAGAAAACATGGAGGGTTTACAATTAAGAAATAACTGTAATAATCAAAGTTATAGATTACTTGAAATGCATGTAGATTCTTTTATATTTTGTCAGCTGCTCAAGGTAGCAGTACTAATATTAAAGTGTCCCTTCTTTGACAGGTAGCAGCTGTATTGTGTGTCTATTTTATATTTTTGCATCACGTTTTGTCCATTTTTCATAAAATTGTGTTTTTGGCAAATTAGTGACATCACTAAAGACTGAAGTTAGAAAATGACAGACATTTGAGTTTCAGATTTTATACCCTTCAGAAAATTCATACTAATGCAAGACCTATTCTATTATCTTTCTAAGTTTATTAGAGCAATATTTAAAAATTGTCCTTATTGTTGGGCCTTTGTCCCACTTCTGTGTATGGCTTTGTCCAGATTTCTTGCTCTTGAGGTTGAGAGGTATGACAAATGTGTCAGGGCCATCACAGTCAGCCAGAGAGATTTCAAATTGTGACATGCTTGTTGCACCCCACTCCCCATGTAGTGACTCTGGATGTGTCCAAGCAAGGCAAGGAGTAGTTGTATCTACCTTGGATGGGGAGGACACACTGCATAAGTACTACAGTGGCTTTTCATCTGTCCTTGATTTTGCAGAATGGTCTGGTTTCTGTCATATTTTTGTACTGTTGATTTATGCTTATTACTCAAAGTGCCTGTTGCTCTGTGTTTTTAAGTAGCAATGCTTTAATGACCATAAGGTAAGCTTGTCTGAGATCGTAAGGTGCAAGTAAGCTTTAATAAGCATACTGTTAAAGAATTGCCAACATTGAAAGCCTTTCTGTTGTTGCCATGCAGAGAATACTTGACTAGATAATGTATAAGCCTTGGGTATTAAAGGACAGGATTCCATTATTTTAAAAAGCTCATTACACTTGTTGGAGACTTCCAGTCATCTCTACAGACTTTACCCGTAAACTAAACAGAATGCCAATCATGTGTGGTCCATAACCTGTACAGTAATCCTTTAAGCAATGTATCTTGAGCTTGTTTCTTGTTTGCTTTTCATTTTTACTTTTATCATGTTTTCCCCATGAAACAAGTTGTCAGGCAGCAGGTCTTTTTTGGATAAGAAACATTTTTACAAGTGGGGGCATCACATAGATTTCTACTTTCAGCATGTTACTTGGTACTTTAATAAAGCTGAATATATTATAATTAGGACTGCAGTGCAAGGAGAAGTGGTTTGAGTTGAGTGCTTCTGGTTTTTCTTATACTTGATTTTGACTGGCATTCCAATAATGTATTTAAAAAGTAATTTATTTTTCATGCCTCACAACCTTTTGTTTCCATCTAGATATTA
>NC_056725.1:632314072-632394072 GCF_019279795.1 Protopterus annectens | reverse complement strand
GGACGGGATTCTTTCTAAGGGTGCTTAATCCCAGTTGGAAGCACTAAATAGAAGAAACATTGACATCCCCAGTTAGGATTCTTCTCTTTGAGTTGAATGTCCATCAGTTCAGGAGTTAGGTCTTTAATTTGTAGGGCAAACGTGAGGGGAAGGAAAGCTTTAGGGTGTTTGATACTGCATGCATAAGACAGTCATAATAATCTTTGACCACCAAGTTCAAGCTCCTCATCCATTAGTTAAATGCTCCTGCTGATCCCAGGATTCAGGCCCTTCATGTGTATACCATAGCTGTGAGATGATACAGATCTTACCTGCCTACTGGCCTTATGAACAGCAACTATATAACACAGTGAATGGCTGCAGTTCTGATATCCATTGGTCATTCACAACATTTTTTTCAGTAGAGCCACTAGACATAATAATAATAATAATAATAAATATGTATATAAACACCTTGTGACAGAAAGTTTGTAGTTATAGCTAGATAGTTCCTGAGTCAGCTATAAACTATTAGACTATGTGAACAAGCTCATATGGTGAGTACATCAGACCTGTTTTCATTTTTCTTTATACTTTAGCAGATATTTTAATTCTGGAATTTTCAGAGCACGCTTTCTTCTGCAAAACTGACAGCTGTGCACTTAGTACATGTTTACTGGACAATGTTTCAGCAGCAGGAAGGGGGGAAAGAATGCACTAGAGACTGCTAAGCTCCTATTTCAGCACATGGTTTGAAAACCATGTGTTTGCTTAACCTCCACTGAGAAGATTGTGCTAAAACTGAAGAGAACCACATGTGTTCATTTGACAAAAGATGGAAACATTTCCTTTCTTATCTGGTTTTCAGCAACAATAAATTGTGAATATGACAGGAGAAAAATCACATTATTTATCCGAGTGAAGTGCTTTCAGTTACATTTACCACCTCCCTTCAGTCCTTCCTGACTATTACCTAATCTTTCTTTTTATTGAGTGCTGACAACCTTGCACACACTGGTCTTTTGTATTTCCTCTTTGCCTATTTGTTTTATAATTCCATGTTAAGGAATCAGTGGTGAGAATTGGTAGGGAGCTTTTTCAACATCCCTTCTCTAATATTTTACACTGGAAACTTACGGTTCTAAGGTAAAAAATAACACTGAAATGGATGAAAAGGTGCCTATTAAAACAAGCTGTCCGTGAAAAATTCTTCAAGAAGTTATCAGTAGTGACAGAAATGTATGCCTTGAATAACCTAAATCCAGGTTCAAACACTGCCACATTCTGAGTATCTGTTTATTCTCTTGCTTTACTCTGGTTAGATCTGAAACTTGATAGCAATGAATGTTTGAAAAAATGTTTATGTGCATTGTCTCTCAGTAGAACATATAAACATGCATGTTAATTAAATGTAATTGTTACTTGTCCATTTACTTCTTCAAACCAAATAATCAAAGCATTTGTGACAGTAACAAAACTAAAATTCTGCCCAGTTCTCTAAAAATTGACATATCTTCTGTGAAACTGCTGTAAACTCTATATGATCTCAGATTTTTAATTAATTTCTAGATTAATAAACTTAACAGTTTTATATATTTTTGGTCTTCTGTAGGTTGCCTCCTAAACACCCGGTTGTCTCCTGAATAGTCTAAAACATAGCCTATCAGCACAAATTAAGGAACTCTTTAACTACAGCCTCAAAAAAGGTTATGTTCCAAGTGAATGGACTGCAACATTTATTTCCCTCCCCAAAGGCATACCATCATCCAACTCCAAGAACTACAGGCCCATCTGTCTAAGCAGCCTAGTATGCAAAGCAATGGAATCAGTTTTCATGGAAATGATAAACACAGACATTGGCAACCTACATAGGTTCATAGGATGGTACTAGGCTATCAGTCCTAGGGCCTATACAAGCCTAGCCATAACAATTCCCTGGCTATTCCTTCCCACACTATTTACTTCCCTGGACCCCTGTCTAACAGGGCGACTGACATGATCCCCGGGGTGAATTTCCTTTCTCTCATTCAATCGTCAAGGTTCCTTTTGAAGAGGGCCAAAGAGGCACTCTGCTTGACATGTATGGGCAATCTATTCCAGTGTCTGGGGAGTCTCTGTGTCAGGAACCTATCCCTCCAGCATGTTTTGTTTATTGTGATGACAGGGTTTAGATCCCTGGAGTGTGTGGCTCTGAGAGATTGGGATTTCTTTAAGTGTAGAATGTCCAACAGCTCTGGGTTTGACATGGCCTTGTATGTTAAGCAGAGATCGCCTCTGAGTAGACGATATGCGACAGAGTATAGCTGGAGTTTTTTAAGGTGGTCAGTGTAGGGCATCTGCTTTAGGCCTGTGATTCTTTTAGTGAGGTATTTCTGCGGCCTTTCCAGTTGTTGCAGATGTCTTGAGAGGTACATACCAAATGGGGCTTGTATTCTATAATGGGTCTAATGAGGGATGAGTACAGTGGGACAATGACCTCCTTTTTTCTGGATGAAAAGCCCTTAGTGATGAGGTGTGCCACATAGAAGGATTTCCTGACTGTTGTGGTGATGTGGTTATCGAAGGTGAGACCACTGTCCACCTGTGTCACTAAGTCTCTTATCACACTTTCGGTGTTTAGTGTACTGCCACCTATATGGTAATTTATGGATACATATTTTTTTCCCAAAGGGGATAACTATACATTTCTTGGCATTGAGCTTGAGCCTGTGGCTCTGTCACCAAGCATCTGTTTCTGTAAGGTCCTTTTGTAGAGTATTCACATCATTTGGGGATTCAATAATGGCTCCCAGTTTGCAGTCATCTGTGAACTTTGTTAGCCAGAGTCCCTTAGTGTTGGCCTGTACTTCAGAGAAGTAGATGCCAAACAAGAGCGGTCCCAGGACTGAACCCTGAGGTACTCCACTTGTCACTTGTCTGGAGCTGGATTTGGAGTCAGCTACTTTTTCAGTGTGGGTTCTATCAGTAAGCCGGTTAGCAACCCATTGGGTGATGTAGGGATTAATTCCCAGCTTAGCAAGTTTATCTATGATTCCAGAGTGGGGGATGGTGTCAAAGGCCTTGGCAAGGTCTAGATAGGCTGTGTGGATCACCTTACCCTTGTCCATGGCTCTGGAGACTGATTCGAAGAAGTCAATCAGGTTCAGGAGGCAAGATCGGCCCTTCACGAAACCAAACTGGGTGGGGTCCAGTGTTTGAAGGTTGCCAATGTCTTTGTTTATAAGTTCTATGATAATATGCTCCATGGCTTTGCAGATAAGGCTTGTCAGACTGATGGGATGGTAGTTTCCGGGATCCAAGGTGGATCCCCCCTTGTGGAGTGGGATAACTGTAGCTCTGCGCCACTCAGTGGGCACAAAACCTGAGGTGAGGCTGTGATTAAACATGACACTTAGGTGAGGTGCCAGTTCATATTGTATTTCATGTACTACACAGCCCGGGATGTCATCTGGTCCCATGGATGCTGTATTCTTAGCTTTGGAGAGTGCATTTTTTACCTGTGTGGCTGTTATTACCGGAATTTGGCAATCTTCTGGTACTGAGATGGGCCATTTAGGGGGTGAGAGGGGGTGAAGTTGGCACTGAATCGATCTGCCAGGATATTGGCAACAGACACTGGAACCATTCAAATGTGACTATGTTAAGGAATAGTCATACCTACTTAACCTGATGGACTTCACTGAGATGCTTACCAAGGCAATGGGCAATGGTAAAACAGTGCATACTGTGCGTATCTTAACTTGGCCAAGGCATTCAATAAAATCCCCCCTCAGACATTGTTGACATACTGTCTGAACTGGGCATAAAAACATGCATAATTCACTGGATTGTTGGCTGGATCATAGACAAGACCCAAGAAGTCAGGATCAGTGAACCCACCTCTAACAAGAGACAGATCAGCAGTGGAGAACCCCAGGGCTCTGTGCTGGGCCTGCTCCTGTTTGGCATCTACTTCTCGGAAGCCAAGGCTAACATTTAAGGCCTCTGCCTCACCAAGTTTGCAGATGATTGCAAACTGCGAGCTATTATAGATTCGTCTCAAGACACTAACATCTTGCAAGAGGGTTTAACACGGACAAATAACTGGTACCAAATCCATGGCCTAAAACTTAATGCCAAAAAATGCATTATAATGCCCTTTGGGAAACTGTCAACTCAAGTCAATTACTCCATCAGTAAAACACCCCTAAGAGTTAACCCACTAGCAAATGATCTGGGAGCATACATGCACAGCAGTCTGACTTTTGACCAACACATATCTAAGATAGTAAGATTCTATTTCACCCAACCTCTAGGTAAGGATATGGCATTCAGGTCCAAGGACATTATAGTACCACTCTACTTGGCCCTCATCATTGAGTAAAATGAACCCTTTGGCATGTACCTAACCAGAAACATGCAACAGTTGCAATGTCCACACAGGTTTCTCTCCAGGAGAAATCAGAGCATGAATAGCCTGTCCTACACTGATCACCTAAAGCCTCTGTCTCTCTATTTGGTCTCCTACAGGCTGCTAAGATGGGATCTTTGTTTGACTTACAGGGCTTCCTCAGACCCAGCCCTGATGGATCTGTTGCACACACAAAACAAACAGCAACAGAAACACTAGATCCAGTGATCTAAACGTCACTTGTGACATAAACAGAACATGTTGGATAAAAAGATATATGTCCCAAAAGATCACTGCACCTATGGAATAGACTCCTCATCCATGTAAAATAGAGTTCATCTGTGACCCTATTCGAGGGAAACCTTGACAATTTGATGGGAAATTGTACATTTACTCCCAGTCTGGCCCCATAGCCCTTATGGATACATGCTGTGAATAAGAAAAGTATTGTCCTAATTAACACCACCACCAAATCCCTTAGTTATCTACCTACTAACATGCCCCCTCCCCCATATAGATGCCTATGACATTTAGGATCCAGGGGTATACTGCAAGCCTTGTAAGGACTCTAGCGGTCATTAGCTTAGTAACAACCTATGAACTTATGAATATATGAACTTATGTACATGTCGTCCACCTATGTTCTAGTACCTCATTTTACATATTATTCTGTATTTACAGTAGCTGATGTACACATTCAGTCTTTGGAACACTGAAGCCTTTTAAGTTCACCTAAGTATCACCTAGATTCAAACAGGTGATGACTCAACTCCCAGAGTTAAACTGGTAGGGAACGCAACATGACAAGCAATTTAAAAGTAAATACTTTTTGCAGGAAATCAAACTACCTTGTAACCCACTGTGAGGACTAACCCCCCCCCCCATTTCCCCAAACTTGTATATGCCAACTCCACAGCCACATAACACAAAGTAAAGAGAAATTCAGAAAACAAAATAAATTACAGCTGACACACTTAAAACTGCACTGACAGAGTGATTTTCCATGGAGCACATTGAATAGGAAGTACAACAGTGGGGAAATGAACTTAGCAACACACGGAGATGTACAGAAGGCAACATTTTACATTGTTGTAGTTCTGACAAGGGTGCATAAAGTTGTAACTGCACTTAGATAAGTTGTTTACTCTTGCTGCCTTTGTCTAAAAAATAGTATTACTATAATTAAGCATGCTTGTCTTCTATGACTATTTCCCATTCCTAACCACGTAAACAATCACTTACATATCTTGTTGAGTGACTCCTTCTTCTTACCTTTATTGCATCCTTCATGAAAGAGAGATCTAAGGCCACAGGTCTTCTGCTTCACTTATCACAATTAAGTCTCTACCTAGGATTTTTGTGAACACCATGTGTTAATCTGTAAACATACTTAAAAATGCTTCTTCATCACACCTCCTGTCTCCCCAACCCTCATCTTTGTATTGCTCACCAGCACAACATCAGTACACTGCCAGTAGATACCATGTCTCAAAATTTCCCTCCATCAACATCAGCCTACTGACTACCAGCATCAGGCTGGAGAAAAAGTATAAAGCTACATGCCGACCCTAAACCTCTTCCTGAAGTTCATTTTACTTGTTACTACGATGCTCCACTCCACTGTATTAAATTGTTTTCTTTACATCATGTGACACTTCTCCCGCATTCCTGAACTTAATCCTTTCCCCTCTCAAACTCTGTCCTGCTTTTCCAGTTCTATCCCCTTTTAACTTAACCTGTTCTGAATCCTCATTCCAGTCTGTGCTGCACCCTTTTTTACCTTCGCGCCAAATTTCATTTCTTATTTGTGGTCGTTTATGCCAGCAACATCCCTGCTCTTTTCTTCTAAATCTGTCAAGTATCCCATCTTCTACTACTCAGCGATGCCCTCCTGTCCAGTGCCTCATACCGTGACATTTACTTGTTTAAGTATTTCTATATTTCAGTCATTTTTCTTTATTTATGCATTTATTTATTTAATTCACTCTTGTTTTATGGATGGCACCCAGAGAGAACAGCTCTGCAACAACATATTGTAAATCTTACTCAGTTGCTTATTTTAAGTCCTCTGTCCATAGAGATAAATAATGTCCATTTATAGCACATACTGTGGTGGATCTACTTCACATCACCAAAATCCTAAAACACCGACTTTCACAATACCAAGACCACAAATCCGAAGCTACACAATACCAACACTTTAAAAAGCCGACTTTCAAAACACTGAATCAAAACTTGCACGCATTACATGTTAATCCCTTCACCACAAGAGTACTAAACAAAAAAACAAAACTATACACTTCCAGAAATGTTCAACACTAAACTGCACACTTCAAATCAAAATGTAAACTGTAATATAAAAAAAAAATTAACATATTAACAAATAATTCACATTGCCAACACACCTCCTAAACCTTACACAATCTGCACACCTATCTCTGAACCTTTGTTTTCCAAACTGCAGTATCTAAAAGCCAACTAACTCACATAGTTGGCTTTTAGATACTGCAGTTTGGAAAACAAAGATTTGTGCCCCATACCCTCCAGTTAAATATGCCAACTCTGAAATCGCACTACAGTGGGGAAAAGGACAAATATCTTTTTGTTACCACATTATTCTTTAAACACTGCCACAACTTGTTATGTCTTTCAGCTTTTCCCGGTTAGGGGTCGCCACAGCTGAACTCCGGTCCGCTAATAATTGGTAGTTGACTTTTACGTGCCGAGTTACCAGCCCTGACACACAACCTTCAATGAAGGTACGCCCATTCAAGCATGTCTGCACGCAGAAGACACTCTAACTGAGAATCGAACCAGACATCGTCTTACTGTGAGGTGACAACGCTACCGCAGCACCACCACCGCGGATTAAACACTGCCATAACTGCCGGTTAAAAAATATCCACCATATATTTTTAAACTGTAATTACAAAACTTTAAAGAGACTTACCTATATTTACAAAGCTTTAAGTAATATGTCCTGAACTCTTCTCAGTAACCCATATATCAGTGTTTTCAGTTTCGGTATTATCACATTTGGCGTTTTAAAGTGTCGGTATTCTGTACTTTCGCGATTGTGGTCTCAGTATTCTAAAAGGCTGTGTTTTAGGATTTTGGTAATGCAAAGTAGACCCACTGTGGCTGGGATTTGGAAAACTTTGCCACATTGCAGTGAGTGAACTTGAGTGATGATCGGCCATATGCAGAGTGTTTGTGATTCAGAGAGACACTTACTGCTTGTGGGTAATGATGAGTAACATTGGATGCAGTATATGCCATTGACCATATAATGAGATGGTAATGTGCAACATTATTAAAATGATCAGTTTGGTACATGCTTATGAGGTAAAACAAGATGGCAGAGTGATTCATAAATGCATAAGTGCTGCCCTGCAGAGCTGTGCAACAGTGCCAAAACTCTGTGTTCATACCAAGAAAATTGTGAAAAAATGTTAGGGGGATGCCATTGCATTAATAAATGTGTATCTGCAACAAGCTCTTGTTGCTGTTATGAGCCACAATGGTGCATTTTTTCACCCCACAGGTGCCATGTCAATTCATTGCACTTAACTTTCATGGACTCCTTGACACAGACAATGTGGACTTGTATTATGTGGATAGAGAGACCATGCAAGGCATTGTGGGCATGCATCAGCATCATTTGCAGCCCCATTGGAGTCATGGAATACCTATCCCAGTGGATATGAAGATGTGGCTTTACATATACTAGTTACAGGAACCTTTCAATGACCTAGTTGGGATACAGTGACAGTAACAAAGGCATCGGCCTCAGGAGTATTCTATCAGTTTCTTAATGCCACAATTCAGCATGTGGGGGAGCATATGTGGTTCCCATGTATCAGAGAGGAGAGAAAGAGAACAAATAACATGCAGGATATCTATGGTATAGAATATTTTTCTGAGGTACTGTATTCCATAGAATCCACCCCCACTGAAATAAAAACCCAGCCTGGTGAACTGGGATGGAGGTACAACATCAGCCAAGAGTTTAACTCTATCACCTTCCAGGTGGTTTGTAATGCATAAGGTATCATCAACAACAAATGTGAATGGTAACCCAGGCAGGTTTCCTACCATGGCACACCTGTGACTGGTACCAATATTTTGTGAGTGTGTCTTCCCCCTGGGGCATCTTATTGTCAATGTAGGTATGCCCTAGAACCTAGGCTGATGGTGCTCATCAGAAATCCACAGAATGAAGG
This sequence comes from Protopterus annectens, assembly GCF_019279795.1. Taxonomy (NCBI): domain Eukaryota; kingdom Metazoa; phylum Chordata; order Ceratodontiformes; family Protopteridae; genus Protopterus; species Protopterus annectens. The sequence goes on along the minus strand of NC_056725.1, from coordinate 632,385,480 downwards.
ATATCAGGGGTACAGCTATTCCAATAGCAAACAAAGGGCATTACTGAACATGTGATTTGTTAGGCATTGCCCTGTAGTATTACCATGGCACTCATGTAAAAATATTGTGTTATGTTACACAATATCACACTTAGGAGGCAGTTATGGGGAGGGGGATTAAGAAGCAGCAGTTCTGAATGGTACATTATGCCATGGCTCAGACAAAGAGGCAGTAGCCTGCACATTACTTCTGCTGACAGAAAAGCAGAGTAAAGCAGACATGTTACATAAAGTCATGCATGCAGTATCAGCAGTAGGCTGTACATACACATGAAAAGGCTGGCCACACCGTGCATCAAACATAAGAAACCCAAGTGACAATGTACAAAGGGCAAGGGACAGTTATCAAAGGCTAGACAAGTAGGGGAGAGAGCACATGTGAAATTCTAGAAGCCATAGCACATCCATCTATGCGATTTACTCTATCAAAACAGCCACAGATATATGGGACATGCATTCTCATATGTCATCTCACACACCCTGCATCAGCCTTACCAACTCTGCTATGAATACAATGAAACAAGGCTGTTCTTCCATGATTGCCTCAAACATAGGCAGGGTTGTGGCCACTGACACATCAACTTCAGGGGGAAGGCAGTAACCACATCTCCAGTAATCACCTGTACAAACCTCTGTATATACACCCTATGCAAAGGAGATAGGGACAGATCCTGACTCTGATTACTAGTGTCTCCAGTAACATATCCTCCCTGTGTGGTGTGTTTCTCCTGGGTGTCTACTTTGCCCAAGATCTATGCAGAGGATGCAATGGTCATATTCTCCATGACAGAATGACAGACAAACTGTACTCCTTGATTTCGCCAGTTCATCCTATCCACCATCATCAGAGTTTGCAGATTTTCCAGTTCCAGGTGGTGGCAATTCAACAGTATTGATGCCAGATACAGAATCACCTGTGAAGACAGCAAAGCACAATACCATGTGTACATATGGCCAGCATCAGAAGTATACATGAGAGTCACGTATAAGAATGTAAGAATAATAACATCTGAGAAAATAAAAATTTCAATAGTATACCTTATGCAGATGGTTGTGCAGGTGCCATTCCTGATGTTTCTGTATAACCCAAACAAGACAACTTTAATAACTCAGCCAGTAGGTAATGGGTGAAGAGGACGTTCAGCTACTTTAACAGAAGAGGAGGTCAATGTACCCTGGGCATCTCTGATAGATACTCTTGCTGCATAGTGAGTCTCTTCAGCAATATCTAGCACTGCACTGTGGGACTATGTGAAGGTGTTACTGCTTCTGACAGAGGCCAGAAACACCTCCATTTTCATGAGAGATGGCTTGACCAATGGTCCACCACTCAATGACCTACCTTCCCATGCCAGATGGACAGATTTATTTTCTGCAGCATGAGTAATATCAGTGGCCCTGGGGTAGACCATTTCATAAGTACAGTTCTGGCCACTGACAGCATTTGTGTGCACCTCCATATTTTTCCAGGTACATTCTCAGTAAGTCTGGTCAGCAACATCCTTCCTAAAGGGCATCAGTCACAGAGAGAGAAGGCCTGCAGTAACACTTTGTTTTCTGGGTCAGAGTACTTTGTTTTTCAGGTAGCTTTTTTAGCAGACTTAGCAGTGCTTCTCAGCTTACTAGGTTTCTTAGGCATTGCTCTGTATTTGTGGAAGACAGTGATATTTCCATGCTGGGGGGAGTGACTTAGAAAACCTCTTATAATGCTATTCTTCCCCTTGCCCTTAAAGTATGCTGCCATCTGATGCTCTGTCTAGACAGTTTACCTAATGTTGGGCACATAACAAACCTCAGCAAATGTCCCTCACATTACCACTCTCAGGATGACATGACTGTTTCCCCTCATTGCAGAAAATACTTTTGCACATGTGCTATATTTATAAGCTATAGAACAGAACAATTGTTTTACACAAAGTAATTGATCAAGGCCAGAATAAATATGTTTGTGTGCTCTGTTCGTTGATGGATGTGTTTCCAATTAGGTTTAACAATCCTTTAGCACCCCAACTGACTTTCCATACTTATACCTCTCTCCCTCCATGTGTTAAATAACCCACAAAGGCATTATCAAAGTTAGTCCATTATGCACATTGGCAGCCATAGTGGTGAAGCGGTTAGCGTTGCCACCTCACAGCAAGAGTTTCTCTGGTTTGATCCTCAGCTGGGGTGCCTTCTGTGTGGAGTCTGCACGTCCTCCCTGTGGTCACGTGGGTTTCCTCCGGGTGCTCTGGTTTCCTCCCAAAGATATGCTGTAGGTGGATTGGACACTCTAAATTTGCCCTAGGCGTGAGTGCATGTGTGTGCCTTCTTTGGAAGATTGGGTGCCGGGCTGGCAACTTGACACTGTAAAACTCCACTGCCAGTCATGAGTGGACAGGTGATCCACTGTGGTGACCCCTAACCAGGAAAAGAAGAAAAAGAAGTCCATTATGCACATAAGTACTGCAGCAGCTAACATTATATTAAAAAAATGTAGCTGACAAATTTGCACTTACGTTGCAGAAGCTGCTATCCAGCACCTCAAGCAATGTAGTGTAAGATTCACCTGTTGCAGGTTTCAACAATGTTGTTCTAGGAATTCTTCTGTAATATGATGGGACTCTTTCCCCCATACTTATATTGTGCAAATTCAGATGCAAATTATGTCTCATCCCATTAATGTTTGTGAATCACTGAAGTTTTGAGTCACACTAACTGGACAAGCTCCACTCTGAATTAGACCCTGTTTTGTGGACATGCCTAGGCACCTGAAAGATGCATTGTGTATGTATGGTCCATTCCCATGGCTCTGGTTAAATATCAGTAATTTCACATCTAGCTTAATGGAAATTAAATCACTGTAATATATGCTTTATTCATACCTCATAAACAGATGCAGGACTGCCATGTTTCTCACCTTCCTTAAGGCACAATGTCCAAATATTGCAGTGATGTACATATATTGGGTTATCCTACCACTGGTCATGCAAATAAGCTGCTTACCATTGTACACCAGATGGCACTCCTGAGATCAGGTGTTGGCACTAACATATGTCTCAACCTCTTAAGGCAAAGAGATCTAGACAAAGCCTAAAATAATAGGGGGACAAATTCTCAAAAATAGGGATAGATGTTACATATTCCTCTTATAAACTTAGAAAGTTGGTAAAATAATAGAATTTCTGTTGGCATGCATTCTTTAAACTTTTTTGATGATATAAAGTCTGAAACTCAAATGTATGCTATTAATTAGTGCCTTCCATCCTTAGCAATTTTCCACAAATCACAAATTTTATGTGGAATAGACCAAAAATTTGAGGCAAAATCTGGACAGTTGAGAGATATGGGCACTAAGTCCCTACCATTTTTCTCTGAAGCTTGTCACACTGGAGACTTGTCTACAGAGGGAGAAGCTGGTGCCACTTTTAGAGCACAAAGGGTTATGTTTAGGGCACAAAAGGGTATATGTAGGAAAGTAAAATCTTCCTTTACTTATTACACAAGGACTGCAGCCACAGGCTGCTACATGAGGGATACGAAGGTCCTCAGTACAAGATTGTGGCCATAACAACTTGGCACAGGCAGTGGCACATACCACTGACATCCCATGCAGAGCTGAACAGTATCCATTACAGTGGTATGAGGTGATGACATCTTGAACTCCTATGCTGGTATGAGGCTGAGGGTAAAGCTGAATCATCACAAATGTACTGCGAGTACCACCTATCTTACCTGCACATACAACCTGCCAGTGTGTGCCATCCATATATCTTAATCACTCCTGTTTTTCTGTCTTCATGCAGAATACACATCTGGACAGGAGGATAATAGAGTACCTTAGAAAGTGCTGGGGTCAGTACATCTGTTTCATACGTTACAGGATTTAATATTACGAATCTATTCAGGTACTATAACTATAGATCCAGCACTTGCACTTTTGTGCCAAGTTCAGTAATTCAAATGTAGTAGTATGACTTTTAAAGTTATTACCGTGTGTGTGTGTGTGTGTGTGTGTGTGTGTGTGTGTGTGTGTGTGTGTGTGTGTGTGTGTGTGTGTGTGTGTGTGTGTGTGTACATGGATGCTTTGTTAAGGACTTGTACAAGTAGCTCAACATATTAAGGAATTACTTTCAAACTGCATGTGATGATAGATGACGGCTGCAGGTGTCATCTCAGCTACCTGTTGTGACATAATTGGTAATTTGGGCAGGTTATTGTTGTACTTTTAAGTACAGTACCTACAACAATATAAACAAAAAATGCAGTTCAGCTGTATTTTTGTATTGTATCCATAAGTATCTCTCATAAGCCACCTTTTTCAACATACTTGATCTGATGACTGGAACTTTCAGTTTTTATAAGTAGCTCAGTATGTTAAGGTGTTGCCTTTCAGATTGCATATGATCATATCAGTGGATTTAAATCCCCCTTGCTTGAGCATCGTGCCATTACTGGCAATTAGTTGTGGGTGTTTGTTGCTTTTGTGAGTATGATATCTGTAATGTTGCAAGAGTCATATACATCTGTACTGGATTTTTTCTTTGTAGCTATATATTTTCCTCACATGTGCCATTACTGTGTGTATGACTACAGGATTTGCATTGTACAAGTAGCTGAATACATAAAGGTTTTCTTTTTGGATTGTGTATGATGGTGATGGTCAGCGGTTAAATTCCACCATTGGATATAAAGTGCATCAAAATTATTAATTTGGGGTAGGTTATGTTGTTCTTTCAAGTATAGCAGCTGTACAATTATGATAGTAAAGATATGAATCAGCAGCATTTTTTCATTGTATCTGTATTTCTCTTCTCCTCCACACACACCTTCCTTCTAGATATTCTTTGTGTTACATATATACTCTTGTCTATCTCCTATGTTTGTTTGTATACCCCTGCAACCTGTCATAATCCTCTTACCTTCCTTTGACTTCTCTTTCCACCTTCCTTCCCCAACTTACCTTATCTTCATATATATAAAATGGCAACTGATCCGCAAAAATATACACCACCTTCTTCACCTCCATCCTGTTCTTTCATTGGGTTTTCACCTTATGTTCTACCTTCTTTTTAGTTTCCTTTTTCATTTTTTTTCTATATTTTCATTTCCACACTTTAATTTGGTAAAAAATATAAGAATACAATTGTAGAATGGGCATTTAATGTTTCCAAATCAGATAGCCTTTGTGCTACTACTTTGTGCACATACTACACAGATGGTCACTGAGAGGCATGCACAATGGATGACCACTGCTTGCCCTCTTCTTTCCCTACAACTGCATATTACTACCACATCTGCTCTTGCAGATGCTACTGCAGCTGCGAGTGGGATATTAATCAACTCATCTCTTGTACTGATTTCCCCTCACTATTCATGTTTAATTAGCTACAGGCCTTGCTGCACAAAGAAAGAAAACAGTGGTGAGCTGGTCATGACCACACCTGCAATTCTTCATAACTTTATTGTTATGTACTATGTTAGTTGCTCTCATCAGCCATTTTAAATCTAGCCAATTTCCCCAAAGGTGAAAATCAAACCCTGTATCTTGTGTCTCTGAGGTCAGCACCTTAAACATTAAGCTAACTCACCAAACCCCAACCTCCTTGCAAAATCACACTCTGTGGCTTTGGATACACACTTTTATTTACTATAACAGACACACTTTGCAAATAGAAATTGTATCTTATTTTTTTCCTTTGCTGACTACCTTGGTCTCATTACTTTAGTGGCATCCTTTCAGGGGAGACCTGAGGTGGTATTCCCCTACTTATCATGTTGCAATTGGACCCATTTTGGAGAAGCAATTCCTGTCTTCTTTCCAGGCACAGATGTAGCCTGGAGAAACAGAGAGGCAGATGGAGAGAGAAGTAGATGATGGAGTGGTGAAAGAAATGGATGACAAAGTAAATACTGACACCAGAGAATGTGTGCAGGATTCTGAGGAAATGTTTCAAAGAAATCTGTTTGATGGAGATGAGTCAGAAAAATGATGGATGCATAATTACAACCCTCCAGTCAAGAGGACTGCAGGATGATTTACTTAAAGAAGTGGTGGTACAGAGTGAGCCAGCAAATGAAGGAGATGTTTCCTGGGAGATATTATGGAGAAAATACAAGAGGATGATGCAGAGACAATCCTGAAGAATAGTGGTCAGATGAAAAAAAAAACATATGCAGAGAAAGTAAAAGAAGGCAAAAGTGGAGTAGCAGAAATGAAGGCAGAAGAAAATAAAGAACTAAAGTATGTGGTAAGAATTAAAAGTAAAGAAGATGGAAATCGATAGGTATGTAGTGTGTGATAGGGTCTATAGTAGATCAGTGAATGCTTAAACAAGCGAACGCTGATTGATCGACCTTATTTTAACGAAAGTTAAAAATACTGAAGCAACAGAAACTCAAAGTTTTTCCTAGGGAAAGAATTTGGTTGTCCGTTTCTGTTGCTTCAGTATTTTCAGTGCTGTGGTGGAAAGTTAGGGGTCGGATTCAGGTAAGTGTGAGATTGTGTGGATTTGAGTGTTAGGGTGGGTTAGGTGAGTTAGGGTTAGGGCTCGGGTTAGGTATGTGTACGATTGTGTGGACATGAGGGTTAGGGTGGATTTAGGTGAGTTAGGGTTAGGGAGCGGGTGAGGTGAGTGTGCGTTAGTGACGGACCTTAGGATTAGGGTTTGGGTTAAGGTAAGTGGATAGTTAGTGGTGTGTGCATAGTTTACTGTAGGGTTAGGTGTCACATTTTAGGTGTATGTGTGTGGATTTCTGTTTGTTTGGTGTGCTTGTGTTGTGTGTATGTGTTTTGGATCAGCGATTTTTTTTCCCTAGGAAAAAAATCGTTGATCTGACAGTTCGAGATTGTAAGCTTTCGCTTACATAAGGTCGATCAATCAGCGTTCACTTTTTTAAGCGTTCACTGATCTAATATAGACCCTGTGGGATAATCTAATACTCCTTTGGGTGTAACAGCACATGAGGTAAGAACATTTATTATTGTTAACAAATAGACATTTTGTGATACTATATTTGAGACTGTTTTTCAATGGAACATTTTCTCGGAGAAGATGAAAAAAAGAAAGAGTGTAATCCATGGAAATTTTATGTGATAAAAGCATTTAAAAGGGAAACAAAAAAGAAAATTCATGTACAATGTCAAACAGAGGTAGAAAGAGGGACTTTGAAAGAACATTTAAAAGCTTTATGTAAAGACGTATTGGACAGTGCAAGAGTTTAATACAAAATGAGTTTATGGGCTGGTGGCTGGGATTGTAAAATTGTTTTAAAAATAGAAAGAGAAAAAAAATTATGCATATACCAAGCATGATAAATGTGGAAGAGAATAGGTGTGTTGTAAAATACTGGGAGCAACCTAAAACATGTGGGGTTTTTTTTGTGAAAAAAGGCCATTTTGATAAGTAACTGTGATAAAAGAAAATGTTATATTTGTAGGGAAATGGGATATGATGCAAAAATGTGAAATGTTATAAATGTAACAAAATTAGACAGTTTTCAATGGATTGCAAAAATGAAAATAAGAGTAAGGAAAAAGAAAAAGAAACAGACGAAAATGAACACGGAGAAGAGATTTTAGAAGTAGTAGAAACAGAAGAAAAATTAGATGAGGAAATAATAAAGAGGACAAAGAAGAAGGCTCTGAAATAAGTGATGAAGAAGACATAAATTGGGAGGTAGTAAAAGAAAAAAGAATTCTATTGGTAAAAGGGCAAAAGACAGAAAAATTAATTTTAAAGGGACAAGTACAAAAAAAAATGGAAATGGATGAAAAAGAATATAACAGCTAATGACTGGAAGCTGGTATAGTGTTTAAGGTGTTTTACTCACAGAAGCAAGGTACAGTGTTTTATTCTCACTTTTGGGAAGGAAATTGGATAGACTTAGAGTGGCCTATTAAGAAAGCTAGCCTAGTACATATCTATGAAATCATTAATAACATGAATCAAAAGGAAAAGAAAATTTTAGACTGGTTTCTGTAAATCTGAATAGTATTAAAAATGTAATAACAAGAATAGGAAATTTGTAGTGGTGTAATACATATGATATAGGGTCTATGTCAATTAGTCGAATGCTTAAAATGTCGAACATGATATGGTCGAGACCATATGTTCGATATTTCAAGTGTTTGAAGGTTGCCTTTTAATGGCGCTGTACACTGCAGAATGGGAGAATTTCCATTTTCTGCACTGAACTGCAGTCTCCGAGTTGGTATATTTAAGTAGGGGGGGGTGTGCGGGGTGTAAGGAGGCTTGCCCCCCTACTTGCACTGTTAGTGTATGTTTTTCTTTTTTTTTTTTTTATTAGATATTCAAACTTCCAAATATCGAACATATGGTCTTGACCATATGGTATTTGACATTTTGGAAGTTCTAATATTTGACATAGACCCATAATATAGATGTAATTATATTAGACGACACAATATTTTTAACAAATGAAGCAAGATTACAAACCAAGAAACTATGGGGAGGAAAGATGATATGGAATTTGGGAAATGAGAGATGTTCTGGGATAGCTGTATTCTGTAGAAATACAGTAAAGATATTAGATATATACTATGGGAAGATTAGCCATTGTAGATTTAAAATGGAAAGATCAAATATACAGAATTATAACATTATATGCTTACACTAATTGTAAAGAAAGAGAAAGCTTATTTCTTCACATTTTGGACCATGTATTGCTAAACATGACTATTATAATAACAGGAGACTTTAACTGTGATTTAAGAAGCAAGCATAAATAAAAGGAAATGATATAAGAAAAAATATATACTATATGGTAATTTAAAACATTTTTGGGTCAAAAGTTCATGGACTTACAAAAGGGGTATGTATAGAACAGAAATTGGTTATTTTATAGTATAAGGTAGGTTTAGTTATACGCTGAAGAGGAGGTTGTTGAAACAGGATTTTCTGAAAATCTTGCAATATGGCTAGAGATAAAGAAAAACAAGTAATATATAGAAACAGGCAAAGGAATAAAAATGATAAATGGGAAAGCATGGAATGAAGAATGAAAGAGATTAGTAATACAGTTATGGAAAGACCATATTACTATGAGAACATTTTATAAAAATTGATCTGAATGGTGGATGATATTTAAGGAAAAATATTTTGTTTACAGTGGCAAGATGATGTGAGAAAAGTAGAGAAAGAAAAATATAAAAGAACATATGATGCATTGGAAGAATTAGAACATAAGGACATAAAATACTATGACAAAGAAACAAATTTATGAAAGAAATAAAAGATACAACAATTCTTATGTAAGCAAAGATATTTTTTACAAGAAAAAAGAAAAAAATATTGAGTTACTTAAGCAGATTATTAAAGGAAGATAGTGGAGTAAGAGAAATAAAAATGTAAAAGGAGAAATGGAAAGAACTCAGGAAAAGATTATAAATAATGAGTACAATATGTACAAGAAATTTATAAAGATAGAAGAAGGTAGTGAAAAAACATGGAAAGTAAAAAGTTAACAGAAAAGGAGAATAAAGAATTGGAAAAGGATATTTTTTAAATAAGCTAAATAAAGTATTAGTATAAGAAAACATAGATTCGGCTTCAGGACCAGATGGAATAGGGTATGAAATGTATAAAAATATTATGGATTGTGAATGAATAGCTAAATTAAGGTTTTATGTATAAAGAATTATGTCGCAGAATACTTAAATTCATATTGAAAATGGAAGTTGGAAGACAAATAAAAATTGGAGACTGATAGTATTGAATAATCATGATTAGAAGATCTTTATGAAAATAATGCAGAAAGATTATGCATGTAGACATTACTTTTGAATACCACAAGGCGTAGAAAATCCTTTTATGTTGCGCAACGTATAATAAAGAGCATGGCATCTAGGTCCAAAGGTGTCTTTATCCCACTGTACTCTGCCCTTATCAGACCAAATATTAGAGTATAATGCTCCCTTCAGTAAGTACATGAACAGACATGCAGCAACTCGAATGACCTCAGAGGGTCCTTCAAAAAAGAATACAAGGTGTAACAATCTGCCTTATGCAGAGTGCCTTAAAACCCTTTCCCTCTACTCAGTCTGCTGTAGATTGCTGTGATCTATGCCTGGTTTACAAGGCATCCACAAACTCCACACTTATGAATCTCCTGCATATTTGTAAGTCAAATAGTACCAGAAATACAAGGTGTCAGGACCTGAATTCTGTCTGTGACTTAAACAGAAGATGCTGGAGAGAGAAATATGTGTCCCAGAGACTGCCCCTCCTATGGAACAGACTTTCCAATCAAGTGAAGCTGAGTTCACCTGCTACCCAGTTTAAGCACAACTTAGACCAGTAGATGGGGAATAGGAAATTTACACTTGGCCTGGCAGCCATGTTCCTTATGGGCAGGGGTAGCTTATAAATGTCTTACCTTCTATGTTCTGCTTGGGTATAAATGCCTGGCCCTCTATGTCCTGTTTGGTACAGGATGCTATTATTCTTTCGGGAAAACTTGGCTAGGCTTAGAAAGAACCCCTGCGTCATTAGCCTAGTAACAATCTATGAATCTATGAATCTATAAGAGATTTGAAAATGGAAAATATTATGGAAGGTAGTATATATATAGTGTAAAGTAGAAAGGTTCCCAAGAATTATTAATGATAGAGAAATTGTGGATATTAATAATAGAAAGAAGAAGCAAAAATCATGGTAGGAGACCTTAATGAGGCATTTGACACAACTGGACATTAAATCTTATGGGTAATAATGAAAGAATATAATATAAGTGAGAAAGTTAGGAAATGATGTATGCCAGCATATACTAAAATAAAACTACTTGTAAATGGCTGGTTAAGCCAAAAGGTATATATGAAGAGTGGCGTAAGACAGGAATGTCCAATGGGATATACAGTCTTTGCATGTGATAGAATGTGAAATAAATTACAAAATGAAGAAGGCAGGGTGTATAACATCTAAAAGGTTAAGAATTCTAGTTCTGCTAACATATGCATATGACTTTATAATTATTTCAAAAAACAAAATTTGGAAAAAAAGAAGTAATTTGCATAAATGACTGTCTAGAGGTGATAGTGATGGTTTTAAATAAAGAGAAAAGTAAAGGTTTAGGTGATGCAGTAAAGATGGGGGTTTTAGGTATAACATTTGGGGAAAAAGATGTAAGTAGAATTCAATGGTAAAAACAATAGAAGAAATAAAACAAACCTTTCTTTTCTGGAGCACATATAAATTATCATTTAGAAAAAAGTCTTATTTGATAAATGCATTACTGATGGGAAAATAGCATGCTTAGCAAGTGTATGCATGTTGCCAACAGTATTTGAAAAATAATTATTGCAGGCAAATTTTTCATTTATATAGTATTCTAGATTTGACCCAGTAATAAGTGGAGGTGTATATGTAAATAAAGAAAAAAGAGGTTTAGGGTTAATTAACTCAGTGGTATATGTTGCTTTATTAAATGTGTACAGTGTTAAGTGGATAAATGAAAAGGATGAAAGATTAGTAGTAAAACTGTATAAATGTAAGTAAGATAAATTTGGTGATATGGTAAAAAGAGTAAAAGAGAAAAAGCAGTGTATAAATGAAGAAATAAAATGTTGCAAAGAAAAAACATTTTTGAGGAAAATAAAAATTGATCTAGAATAAGATAGAAATGTATGGTATAAGAATGTAATGATACAGTATTACTATAAAAAACAATATTAAATCTAAGAGATGAAAAAATAAAAGCTATAAAAATAAGAAGCAAATGGTATAATAAGAAAGTAAATTGTCAATATTTTCTGTGGAGACTGTTATAGATACATGGCTAGTAAACAGAAACATGCCATATAAGAAGCAAAGTGATAGAATATGTTTACAATGTCAAGAAGAAAAAAACTGCAACATGTGTTTTTGAAATGTAAAAGAGTAAAAAAGTATGGGGGAAAACTATGCAAAGAAGATATTTTTGAAGATATAAAATAGGTGGATAAAATAAACATGGATATAATTATATATGGATATTAAAAGAAGAGAAGCAAAAGATATGTCAAAGGAATAGATAAAAAGTTATTTTATGTTATATGGTTTATATGGAATGAAAGAATAAATAATTATGTTTAATAGTAAATTGATTTAGCAACAATATTAAGTAAAATCAGATGTTGGTTATGGAACAAGGACAAGGGGTTCTAATAGGGATGAAATTTGTTATGATTGTGTAAACAGATTTGTATATCTATATATTTGTACATTTGTAAATATTTGTAAATATGTAAATATTTTGTAAATAATAGTTATTTTTGTATATAAATAAAGTACCCTTCTCCTTATGATAAATGCCATTGGATCTTTTACATCCACTTGAGCTACCACCAAATTAAGCAGCTGAGGCCTTGGTTTAACATCTCATCCAAAGGACAACAGCTTGGAGACAACCACATATGCAGACAGCCCCAGTATTGTTATACAGTTGGTCAGAAATATCACATGATACAACATACTAGTACAAGGTAATAGTACATCAAAAGTAAAAACACAAACAATTAGAATATATATACATATATATATACACACACACACACACACACACACACACACACACACACACACACACACATATATATATATATATATATATATATATATGTATGTACACACACACACACACATATATATATATATATATATATATATATATATATATATATATATATATATATATATATATATATATATAGTGGAGATAGCACTGAGGAAGTATTCACATGTGAGGCAGAGATCAATTCAAATGATGTTATAAGTAGATTTGAAGAAGACAGGGTGAGGAGAGAGAATAAGATACAAACAATTTAAGAAGAGAAGAGTTCAGTGACTTATTTCTAGCAAGTACCACAGTACAGTCACTTCACATTGATATTTTGTTATCATAGTTATAAGTGGTAACCATTTGAAGTGTTGAGACCTGTTAGAGCAACTCCCAAAATACGGAGACTGAACAGCCGAAAGAATGGAATTACATACACTAAGTCTGAAATGCCATTTCTCAGAATATTCCCTTTTCTCCAAGGTATGACAATCTCAGAGTCAGTGTATATAAGGTTGGGGGTGAAGTGAGGGGCTTGACCCTTAAAAAGAAGTTTAATAGAGAAGAGTAATTTTTGAGATTTGTTCTTCTGCTGTGTTTTTGGTCTGTTTTTTCAGCCTGTCAGCACTTGGCATTTTGAGTGCTGACATTTCAATAGGGAGTCATTATAAGCTGCAAGTAAATACATTCCACAGTATATTGAAGAATATAAATGCTTTATCATTGGAATAAGTAGTAGAACAGAGAAAGTTAAAGTTTTGGAAAGGAGATGAAAAAGGGAAGATGTCTCATATTAATTGAAGAGAGTTAAATGATAAAGGAGGGCTAGATTATGTCAGAGATAGCTAAGCACAGGACAATAGTAAGATGTGGGAGTACAAGACCTGTGACAAGTGAAAAGAAGATTGAACGTTGCCTGACAGGCTTTAATGTATCATGTTGTTACATATGTTGCAGATGCAGTCCCATTCATGTCATCTCATGCTGTTGACAATCCATAGCTCAAGAAGAGAAGTGCCTTAATGCTTTATTGCATTCACAGTTATGACATTTGTTCCATGATGGTTTAATGACTTCTGCACTATGTTCATGAGGGGGACACAGGGCAAAAATTAGGGACAGATTTGAAATATCATTCTTATAAACTAGGAAAGTTAATAGAATAATGTGTTTTATGTTAGCATGCATTTTACGAAGAATAGGAAATTGAAATGTCATTCATTATTTACTGACTTCAGTGATAAATGATTTGCCAGAAAAAAACACAAATTTCATAAGGAATACACTAAATTATGATGCAAAAAATCTGATCATTTTGTGAAATTCTGGACAGTTGAAAAGTAGATTCATAGATTCATAGGTTTGTGCTAGGCTATTGACCACCAGGGTCTTTACAAGCCTACACAAAAATACCACACCAGGAACTTTATTACATAAACCTTTCGGATCTACACCCTTCATCAGTACAAAATAAACGCAATAATGCAACATTTAAATAGGAGAAACCATAAAATCACATGCTTCAGCCCATCCCACATCTTAACTAACAATCAAGCCTTAAAGCAACATCATATTATAAAATATACATTATTATCCACAGATAAAACACTCTATAGAATTCATAAACAACAGAAAAACCTTTTCTTCATATATACAAAGAACTAAGATCTTTATAAAACCTAATCATTAAAATGTCATATAAATCTAAACATCTAAACAAATCCTTTCACATAATTTATTTTATTAAGGAACACGAATAGTTATTTTATATAGAAAAAATATATATTTCATATAAAAATATATAAAAAATATATATAAAAAAAGTATATATAGAAAAAAATATAAAAATATATATAGTATTTTTATATATATGACTTTATACTGTGTAATCAGCATACTAAATTCTTTCCCTCTGTTTCTTCACTAGTATGGGTTTTAAATTAACCGCATTATTTAAACCAGGGGGTATATCTGCCTGGAGCCTAATAATCCAGTCTAATTCCTTCAGCTCTAAAGAATTATTTAAATCACCTTTCCTTATATTTATTTCAACTGTAGTTAACACCCTAAACTTAAAGCCATGCCTTTCACCTTTATCCATAACATGTTTACTCAACGTATTTGTTAATACTTTTCTCCTTATGTCGGATTTATGTTCCACTATTCTCTCTCTTAATTTTCTAGTGGTTTTACCTACATAAAATGATGTGCACATCGTGCATGTAGCTAAATAAACCACCCTTTCCTCATTACAGGCTGTTATTGTATTCAATTCAAATGTTTCTCCATTTATTGGATGTCTAAAATTGCCCTCACCCTCATACAAATCATTGCAACAGGAGCAATTATAACATTTCCTTGTCCCTGTTGTCTTACATATTTTCTTAGCTCCCATCCCAAAATCTTTATAACATAGTTTTTGCTTTAGTGCCTCAGAGCTCTTGTAAGCAAACCTTGGCTTATCACCTACAATAGACCTTATCTCAGGCATGGCTAAAAGAATTGGCCAGTTTTTCTCAATTATACGACACACATTACGTGTATTTAGATTATATGTTGTCAAGTACCTCACTACCGTATCTGTCACGTGCAAACTTTCATTACCTGCCATTATACCCCCCTCGAGTATTGGCTTGTATTTAGTATGCCTTTCATTTATTACTTCCTCACTTACTTTACCTATTAGCTGCTTTGAATAGCCACTCCTCTCAAATTCTTGTGACATAGTCTTAACTTGTTCATTAAATATATCCTCAACTGTATTTAGCTTACTCATTCTAATGAATTGTGCTTTCATTACTCCTTTAAAAATGTGGGGGGGCATGCATACTGTCCCTACTTACATATCTCAAAGCATCCACCTCTTTTCTAAAGACCTTAGATTCTAATTTATTCCCATTTTTAAATAGAGTTACATCTAGAAAATTTATACTATAATAACATGATGCTTCCATTTTAAACTTTAGAAAATCAGTTGACTCATTTAGATATTGCACATACGTTTTTAATTCCATAAAGGAACCTTTCCAAATAAGAAAGCAATCATCAACAAATCTTTTATAGAACAGTACATTCTCATTAAGCTGATTACTCTTACTCAGTACTATCCTTTTCTCCCATTCAAATAGCACTATATTAGCATAGGTGTTGGCAACGGGAGTACCCATCGCCACACCTGTAAGCTGCAGATATGGTTCACTATCAAAAATAAAAACATTATGTAGCAAAACCACCTCCAGAAGGGCACAAATGGTTTCAATCTCTCTTCCACTTAACTTCACCTCATCATTCAATAGTTACGCACGGCATCAACCCCATAGTCATTTGGTATAACGGTAAACAGTGACGTGATATCCATAGTAACCATTACATAACCATCCACATCACACTTCAACTGCCAATTATACAAACTATTTAAAAAATCATTAGTGTCCTTCAACACAGTGGAACAAATCCGTAAATACTTCCCTAATACACTCTGCAAATACTTAGAGATAGGCTCCATAACCCATCCACCACCTGAGACAATAGGTCTCAGGGGTGGATTAACAATACTTTTATGTATTTTCGGAATACCATAAATCTGAGGTATTCTTGGACATGGGACACTTAAATAATTAAATAGTACGATAGTCAAATCATTACTTAGTTGCAATTCATATACAGCCATATTTACTTCAGTTATTACTTTTTGTACTTCCATAAAAGAAATTCTTCTAAAAGTATTAACATCACTTAGTAACTCTTTGAATTTTGATAAATATACGTCCTTCTCCATTACAACAACTGCTCCCCCTTTATCAGCTTGCTTTATTGTTATAGTGTTACAGGTTTGCAGCTCTTTTAGAGCTAAAAATTCAGAGTATGTTATATTATAATATTTTTTATAAGCAGTACTTCCCTTGTAGTATAAACGTAGCTCATGTTCAACAATATTGGAGAAGGCAGTTAGAATGGGACATAATACAGGCATAAATACACTTAACCTTCTACATGCTGGCGTCGACATCTCATTATTCTTAAAAATGAGTTTAAGGCTAACAAGTCGCACAAAGAGTTTTAAGTCTATTATAGTTTGAACGATATCATCCCTTGCATTAGGGATGAATTTCAATCCTTTATTCAAAAGTGATAACTGCGCCTCCGTTAACACAGCTCTAGAAAGATTTGTTTAGATGTTTAGATTTATATGAAAATAGTAAATAAATAGTTTGTATAATTGGCAGTTGAAGTGTGATGTGGATGGTTATGTAATGGTTACTATGGATATCACGTCACTGTTTACCGTTATACCAAATGACTATGGGGTTGATGCCGTGCGTAATTTTTTGAATGATGAGGTGAAGTTAAGTGGAAGAGAGATTGAAACCATTTGTGCCCTTCTGGAGGTGGTTTTGCTACATAATGTTTTTATTTTTGATAGTGAACCATATCTGCAGCTTACAGGTGTGGCGATGGGTACTCCCGTTGCCAACACCTATGCTAATATAGTGCTATTTGAATGGGAGAAAAGGATAGTACTGAGTAAGAGTAATCGGCTTAATGAGAATGTACTGTTCTATAAAAGATTTGTTGATGATTGCTTTCTTATTTGGAAAGGTTCCTTTATGGAATTAAAAACTTATGTGCAATATCTAAATGAGTCAATTGATTTTCTAAAGTTTAAAATGGAAGCATCATGTTATAGTATACATTTTCTAGATGTAACTCTATTTAAAAATGGGAATAAATTAGAATCTAAGGTCTTTAGAAAAGAGGTGGATGCTTTGAGATATGTAAGTAGGGACAGTATGCATGACCCCCACATTTTTAAAGGAATAATGAAAGCACAATTCATTAGAATGAGTAAGCTAAATACAGTTGAGGATATATTTAATGAACAAGTTAAGACTATGTCACAAGAATTTGAGAGGAGTGGCTATTCAAAGCAGCTAATAGGTAAAGTAAGTGAGGAAGTAAATGAAAGGCATACTAAATACAAGCCAATACTCGAGGGGGGTATAATGGCAGGTAATGAAAGTTTGCACGTGACAGATACGGTAGTGAGGTACTTGACAACGTATAATCTAAATACACGTAATGTGTGTTGTATAATTGAGAAAAACTGGCCAATTCTTTTAGCCATGCCTGAGATAAGGTCTATTGCAGGTGATAAGCCAAGGTTTGCTTACAAGAGCTCTGAGGCACTAAAGCAAAAACTATGTTATAAAGATTTTGGGATGGGAGCTAAGAAAATATGTAAGACAACAGGGACAAGGAAACTTTATAATTGCTCCTGTTGCAATGATTTGTATGAGGGTGAGGGCAATTTTAGACATCCAATAAATGGAGAAACATTTGCCTTGAATACAATAACAGCCTGTAATGAGGAAAGGGTGGTTTATTTAGCTACATACATGATGTGCACATCATTTTATGTTGGTAAAACCACTAGAAAATTAAGAGAGAGAATAGTGGAACATAAATCCGACATAAGGAGAAAAGTATTAACAAATGCATTGAGTAAACATGTTATGGATAAAGGTGAAAGGCATGGCTTTAAGTTTAGGGTGTTAACTATAGTTGAAATAAATATAAGGAAAGGTGATTTAAATAACTCCCTAGAGCTGAAGGAACTAGACTGGATTATTAGGCTCCAGGCAGATACACCCCCTGGTTTAAATAATGCGGTTAGTTTAAAACTCATACTAGTGAAGAAACAGAGGGAAAGAATTTAGTATGCTGATTACATAGTATAAAGTCATATATATAAAAATACTATATATATTTTTATATTTTTTTCTATATGTACTTTTTTTATATATTTTTTTTATATATTTTTATATGAAATATATATTTTTTCTATATAAAATAACTATTTGTGTTCCTTAATAAAATAAATTATGCGAAAGGATTTGTTTAGATGTTTAGATTTATATGACATTTTAATGATTAGGTTTTATAAAGTTCTTAGTTCTTTGTATATATGAAGAAAAAGTTTTTCTGTTGTTTATGAATTCTATATAGTGTTTTATCTGTGGATAATAATGTATAATGTTTTATAATATGATGTTGCCTTAAGGCTTGATTGTTAGTTAAGATGTGGGATGGGCTGAAGCATGTGATTTTATGGTTTCTCCTATTTAAATATTGCATTATTGCGTTTATTTTATACTGATGAAGGGTGTAGACCCGAAAGCTTTATGTAATAAAGTTCCTGGTGTGGTATTTTTGTGTCGTTGAACTTTTTGGTAGTAGCACCAAAGTTGTTTCTTCTTTACAATCCTAGCCATTCAACCCAACATAGTTTTGTCATTGAGTACATTTGATGCCTATATGGTGGGTGGTATGTTAGTAAGGAGGCATATAAGGGTTATGTGGGGGGGTATGCTAATTTGGGATTAATTAACTTACTGTCAGCCTCTGTCCAGCAGAGACATGGGGGTGAGATCGGAGATGAATTTATGATTTCCCTTCCAATGATCAATGTTTCACTTGAAAAGGGTTAGAGGTGAACTCTGCTTCACAAGGATAGATAGCCTGTTTCATAGAGTAGGGATCCTTTGAGATGCATTTTGTTCTCTCCAGCATGACTTATTTATGTTGTAGGAAAAGTTCAGGTCCCTGGATCTATTGTTCCTGATGATGTTTGTTTTGTGGATGTGTAAGAGGTCCATGTCTGAAGATGCCTTATGTGCTAGGCAATGATCTCCTTTCAGTATCCTGTAGGAGACTAAGTAAAGAGATAAGGCCTTAAGGTGATCTGTGTAGGAAAAGGAATTCATACTCCAGATTCTCTTGGTGAAAAACATTTTAGGGTGCTTTAAATGTTGCAGATGCTTAGTTAGGTAAATGCCAATGGGGCATTGTATTCGATGATGTGTCTGATAAGGGCAGAGTAGAGTGGTATTATAACTTCCTTGGAACTGGATGCCATACCCTTGCTTATGATTTACGTTACATAGAATGATTTTCTTACAATACTGGACACTTGTTGGTCAAAGGCCAAATTGTTATCAACATATGTTCCCAAATTCCTAACTACTAGGTCAGCTGTTATGGGTGTTTTACCAATAGAGTAATTTGCTTGGGTGAATGACTTTCCAAAGTGCACTATAATGCATTTCTTCATATTGAGTTTAATCCATGGCTCTGGCATCAATCATTTGTTTGTCCTACACCCTCTTGTAGGATGTTTCTGTCATGAGGGGAATCTATGATGGCTCACAGTTTACAGTCTTCAGTAAAACTGGTGAGCCAGATGCCTTCAGTTATCCTAGACTTCTGGGAAGTAGATGCCAAACAGGAGCAGACTCAACACAGTGCCTTGAGGTGCTTCACTGGTGACTGGTTTCCCAGTGAAAGTGGTCTTGCCAATCCTGTCTTCTTGGGTCCTATCTGTGAGCCAGCCAGCAATCCAGTGAGCTATGTGGGGATTTATGCCTAGTTCTGAGAGTTTGTCAACAATACCTCAGTGGAGTATTATATTGAATGCCTTGGGCAGGTTGAGAAAGGTGGTGTGGATTGTTTTTTCCTTATCTATAGCCTTGGTGACCCTCACATAGAAATCTATCTGATTGAGTAGGTAAGACCTTCTTTTGACAAAGCCAAACTGGAATGTGTCCAGTGTCTGTAGTTTGCCAATGTCCTTGATGATCATTTTCATGATAATTTGTTCCACGGTTTACATATTAGACTTGTTAGACTGATGGGTCTTTAGTTTTCAAGGATGGTTAATGGTCAACTCTTGAGGAAAGGGGGACTGTTGTGGACCTCCATTCACTCAGTACATAACTTGTTTTGAGGCTGTAGTTGAACAATGCTTCTAGTGGTCCTGTTAGGTCATGTTTGAGGCTTTTTTGGAGGCAACCAGGGATATTGTCAGGGCCTAATGAAGCAGTGCTTTGGGCCTTAGTAAGTGGAGCCAGATCCTGATCCCTTTTGATAGCTGGAGGGATATGCAAGAAGGGATTTCACAGGAGGTAGTAGGTAGGAGTGGAGGGTGAAGTTAGAGGTACATTTATCAGCTTGTTATTTGCTATGTCACCTTATTCAGTGAAGGTTGTGCATTTAGCACCAGTTCTGCACACTGCTGTGTGCTATCTTTAAGCTTCCTGACACAGCTGAAGAAGGTCTTGTTATTGTCCTTAGCTTCAGTGATTATCCTGACCTCATAACTGGCCTTGATGGATCTTGTTTGGGCTCTTAGTTTCTTGTTTAGTTGAATCAGAGGGCTCTTGTCCCTGTGACAGATTGCTCTTTCTGATTTTGGTCATGACTTTTTTCTTTCGTTATACCCTGTTAAAGTTAAGATTCCACCAGTGGGGTTTGTTTTTGGTGTTAGATCTGGATTTGTTTCTGGTAGGTACAGCAACCTCACTACAGCCATTTACACATTTGTAATGGCTTTCTGTGAATAATTCTGCATAGGCAGCTTTGTCCTTGGGATCTGAAGAAGCCTTAAATATTGACAAACTATAGCTTGACTGGATGTAATTAGTTTTAGAATAGTTCTTAACTGTCACTGGTTTAGTTGGGCTTTCTGGGTTGATTTTTAATTTAAGAGAGACAGCTTTGTGATCTGGTCTCACCAATGAGGATGTGATAATGGGAGGAGGGTACAACACTCTCCCATTTTTGTTAGTACCGCGTCTAGTGTTTGACTACTTGGTTATAGTGTATACTGTCTGGTCCACGGTGTTTGTGTTGACAAAGTCCAGAAAATGTTGTGCCTGTGAGGTAGAGGTCCATAGGTTCATAGGTAAGTACTAGGCTAGCTGCCCTTGTGGGCCATTTTAAGCCAAAGCCAATTTCCCCAAAGTGACAACCAAACTGTGTACCTTGTGTCTGCTACTCAACCACCTCAACCATTATGCCAACCCCCAAGAAAAATGTAGAGATGGTGTACATTTCCCAGTTTATAGAGGGTTATTGAATGTCTCCCATGAATAGGGTGTTTGGTTTGATGTTGAGTGCCTTCCTTATGTCCAGGTAGAGGTTGTGAGCTTTGTTTGTTAAAAAGTATGACCTATTGCTGGTCAGGACATGTTATCAAACCTTGTCTATGGAGACCAGGACGTGGATAAACGCTAGGGCATCATCCAGTTTAACTAAACCGGTGTTGTATTTGTTGGTAACATAAACTGAGATACCTCCACCTTTAGCTTCTGTCTGGGTTGTCAATGGTCTAAATATCTGGAATGCAGTGTAACCTTGCACTACTGGAGTACTTGCTGTGCTTTTAAACTAAGTCTTGGTAACAGCAGAGATGTCTACATTCTTCAGAGTGAAGAGGGCATGTAGGGTGTGGAGTTTCTTGTTTAGGCTCCTTGCACTGAGCAGTAACACCTTAAGGTTGCTTTATTTTGTTTTTTTTTGTTTTGTTTTTTTGCTATGTTGGTTGTTGTGTCATTTTGACATCGTCAAAAAAGGCTCTAAGGGGGTGGATAAAGTTTTAACCTATATCTGAATATCCAGGGGGACAGATGTAGCCTATCCTTGCCAAAGCAACATGGTCTGTTAACCATGTCCTCATACCGATAGATATTGGATCTCCCTAGAGTGACACCAGAAACTACACCAATTGTTAAAATCAGTCATTTTTTGTTCATACTGTAGCATTGTCTTAACTGAAGGCAGAATGCTGCTAATTGCAAGGCACGTACCTGTCTGCAAGATGTTTTCAGAGATTCATAATGTCTCTTTCCATGTAGTCCAATGAGATACATCTGTGGTCATTTACACTCACATGGACTATGATACAATCATATTGGCCCACATGGTGCAGTAACTTGAGTGCTTGATTGATATTATGGATTCTAGCTACAGAAAGGTAACTAACTGTTAGCTTTTCCTTGTCCAGCCTGGTGAGAGGGGCATCCGCATGTTGTACAATAGAATACCTTAATGACAATTAGGTGACATGTTTGCCTGTTTTGTGGGAGCATTGGATGTAGGCTTATGTGAGGCGCTAGGTGTTATTTTTTGCATGTGCTTTATTGACTGCTGAGGATAGTTGTTTCTGTTAGAGGGCTTAAGATGTCTTTGAGATTTGGGGATTTGGGAAGATTTCTTTTAAATGTCTCAGCATAAGAAGGTCTATGTGTGTGGTAAGCTGTATGTGTGTAGGATGGAGAGTGTGCATTCTTGACAACCTTGTTAGTAAGCAAGATTTTAGCCTCCAAGGAAGTTATGTATGTACATCTCTTGCATAATGTGTTAGCTTCTTTAAAGATTAAAAGGTTGTTAAGAGTACATGAGACAATTACTACATTGCCTCAGGATGCCCATATCTACTAAGCTGGAAACAGAGATATTACAAAAATGCATATCCATATTGTCAGGACCTGCATTGGGGTTGGTATGTTATGGTTTTGGTACTTGGTTCAACAGGAGGTCTCCTGTGTGACATCTGGGAATAAGGCTAGCTGTTAGGTAATGCTATGATCTGTTATTAGTGCTGTTCAGTGCACTAACTAACTGCACCACATTTAGCTTTGCTCAAAGCCTTACTGTGTAACATGTTAAAGTCCTAAGTACTAGCTTTTGGTAAAACTTTCAGTCTAAGCATTTGCCACTATACAGGGAACTCATACATTATAGCCACAGAAACAAAGTTGAAAACTAACTCCTTTGCCATCTGGCCAATAAACAACTACATTTTGAACTCTCTCGATTACTTCCCATCTCAGAGAAACCAGGCAAAAATTTCTGCCACAAGATGAATGAGTCTGGAAATTCTTAATATAAAAACACAGCAAAAGTAATCTCGTGCAGATAAACAGCAAATGACAAAATCTCTGGCTAGATCGCCCTTCTGCAAGGCAATTTAAATCATGGCAGATGAATAAACCAACAGACAGACAAGAAAAGGGACTTTTCAGGTAAACAGTTTCTGAAATGCTTTGAAAAATGCCAGAAAACAATACTGACCCTTTAAATTACCAAGCACAAGTACAAAAACTGCACTAATGTTCCTTACTTCAGCCTGGATAGCTCTGGATGCAGTAATAACACGTTGAATTCACAGGCAAGGTCACCGGGCATTGCTAAGCTCTGTAGAATGAGCTTGGCAACAATCAGCTATATTCAGAGCCCTTCTTGTGCCTTTCTCAACTCAGATAGAGCAGACTACCACCTTCTGCCACTAGATGATTAAACTCAATCCCTTAAAGTAAAAACAGACAAAAAGAGTACTAAGTGCAATGCTGTTCCATGAATTTAAACTGCTAGCCAGTTACTTGCTAATAAGGTAATTTAAGGCAAGGTAAACCAATAGCAACATGAAATAAGTCTACATCAATGCTAAACAGTTTAAAATGCATCTGAGAAATTTTAAAAAGGGAGGTTTCTCAAGAGCAACGTTGGTTGGATGGGTGGGCACTCATTGTTCAGACCTATGGAAAACAGTGGGAAGGAAGACGTATTTAAATAGCTTATACAACTGACAATAGAACTGAAGGGAGACGGGTAGTATGATTACCATAAGGAGCAGAAATAGAGACACTGGCTGTTTAAAACCATAACAGAATAGGGAGGGAGGATTGGGAAACCACATCCAGAGACAGCAAGAGATTCACTTATTTGGTGTAGAGATACTCAGCAGATAGATTCTTTTGTTTAAAGATGTAACCTAGAGGTGCTCTCAAAACAGAGAGGCCACAGTAGGTATGTATATTTCGGTCTTAAACAATATCAGATGTATTGCCATTATTTTGATTGTTGAATGGGTATGTCTGAGCACTCAGAGACTCAACAATAGCAATACAAATGTTATGAGCAACTAACAAAGCTCTTAATTTTATCTTTATTATGCAGCAGCAAATGTATGTTTATTAAATAAAGCTGTACATTTCAGAAATGAGGTTACCTAAACTGGTTTTATGAGATAGACAGAAAAAGCACTGACTATGACTTAAATGAGCCAGGATTAGCTAGTGATCCATGTGCTGGACAAGCCAGTTGTGCAGGTTGGGTAGGAGTGAGTGGCTGACATCATCATCAGGAACGAACATAATTCTAACCTGCAGCAATACTGAAACACACCAGTGGATGGGTGAACCAGAAAGCAACATATGAGATAAGAATTCTCACTTTGTCTATTAAGCAATGCTAAACTATAGCTGAAACCAAACTAATGAGTGTAGGCACATACAGACGCGTATACACACACACACACACACACACACACACACACACACACACACACACACACACACACACACACACACACACACACACACACACACACACACACACACACACACACACACACACACACACACACACACACGTCTTGGCCAGCACTGCTGGTTCTGTCTTGGCAGCTAAATGTCACATTAGAAGGGGGAGGACTTAAGGCTTAACATTACTACCAACCACCAGGAATAATGACCTGTCTGTCATTCAGATCATGCCTCCCTACTAGGTGATTGGACACTGAGTAGAGGAATGAATGTGTAGGAGAAATGACCACTCATAAAAGGGCCAGGATAATGTTTATACTGAAGATAGAAATGCATAGAACAGACTATAGCACTTCAGAGGTCAACAACCAGCAGATTTACTCTTTTGTTAACTGCTTTCCACTATTGTATTATTATTTCCAGTTTTGGAAAATGAAATCTCTAAAATTCTCCTCTATTCGGATTCATTGAGACACATTACAAAAAGCAATGTCTCCTTCTCACTTTCTAACACTTCAACTATGATATGCAAGTTTTTCTTCTACAGTTTTGAACTTTATTAAAGTTTTATATCAGGATTTCCATCATCAATCCAGACACCTATCAATACTGAGATTGCCCCTAGCTCATTTATGTTGGCCAGTACAATGTTTTTATGAAGTCTTGCAGAAAACAAAGTGTAACAGTTAAAATGAGATCAGTCTTAGCTTTTTTCATACCGTTTGTCACTGCTGTGAGGTGCTGGGCACTATAATAATCCCTTTTACTTCCGTTCCCATTTATACTGACATGTGCCTCGTCATTTTACCTCATTTCCTCCTTATTCAAGCTTTTTTTTCACAAGCTCAAAAATTCTAATTTCAGTGTGCAGTTTTTCTGCAAAATCAGGCACAGAAAAAAAATCAGCACAAACTAAACAATAAACATTTGATTGCCCTATAATCCTGCAGCAGCCATCACTCTTTATCTCCAAAATAAAACTTAAATCGAGGCAGGCTCCACTATAACCTAAAATGTTAATTGGCCAACATTGTACTGTTAAATGTTACATGCTCCTGTGTCAAGGCAGTCTAATAACACCTCTCTACTGACTGCCTTACTTAAAAGCAGCTGTTCTGTACGTACATCACAATCACCAATGGTTATCAAACACATGATTTAGATATCCTAATATCAGAAGAAAAAAATGTCTGTGCAATAATTATATGCTAGCTAATATTTAACTAGACAAAGCAAGAAAAAAATATTCTTTCTGTACTTAAGTCTGGAATTACCTGCATATACAGGAAAAAGGCGATATTTTCCATATGATCTACATCTGTTTGCACACAAAGCTCTCCATATAATAATGTTTTCAGTATGATGACTGGCATTCAGGCATGTGTCAGTTTTTTCTTCAGCAAAATTCTGACCCTTTGTGAGATTTTGTTTAAGATGCATGTAAACCATGAGTTGGCCTAAGTATATGGTTGCATAAAAAGTGAGACAGGTGATGATATGGCAATTAGTGTCAACCAGAAAAAGAAGTATGTTTAATTATGATGAATTAATTACCAAATGTTATTAGAAAAACTGTCTTTCCATATAGCTAGCTGGACGTAAAGAACTTTCTACAACATGTGCTTAGCAAAAGTATCAGTATGTGCACAAACTGTCATCTATCTATTAAACTGGAGGAGCTAACAATCACAATCACATTATCAAAGAGTAACTTGTCCTGCACAATTTCCTGTAAACTAGTAAAAAAAATGGTTCTGAAAAACTGTTATTTCCAGTCACGAGAGAGTAATCTTAAGTTTCTGCTTTTTTTTTAATTTCTCCAAGTAATTTTGTTTTTTAATTCGGTTTCTAATACAATGACAGGGGTAGACCCCATTCCTATATCAGGATATGATTATGCTTCATGAAATTAGTATTGCTTAAGTCTTTGACATTTGCCAAGAGTGCTCTTTTCAGCACCCACACTGTACCCAGTATTGTTTCATTCTACAGTTCATACAGGGTTACATGTACTGGTAGAATATTTAGTTACACTTGAATTTATTTTTTTACTTGTCCAATTTCTCCTGCTGCTATTTGAACTGTTTTGGTCTTTATTCCACGTTCTAGTTTCTGCTTAGAAATCTTGATATTTTATGACTTTGTGCCTCTCAGTATATAAGACACTATAACTCCTGCGTGTAACTATTTCAGTGATTAATCGTGGTTGATTATACATGTGGTGTTTTTAACTTTAGGTATTAGATGATCCAACCTTCATCAATGTCAATGGTTTGTGGTTTGTGGAAGATTTTGGATTCTTTGCAGTCTTTTACTTCAGACACTTCAGCACTTAGGTTATTTACCTTGGATGTTAAGTCTCTTTACACCTGTATACCTGTTGCTGAACGTATTGAATATCTGAGGTTATTTTTGGTTAAATATACCAGTTTTTCTAGTGACCTGGTTAGCATTTGTTTGAGCTCATAGAGGTGATGTTAGAAAATAACTTTTTTCAATTTAATGAACAATAAAAAGACCCACTGGAGCCACCACCACCAGCTGTATAAACTGTTTATTTAAAATAACAGATAAGCACTTTCGAGCAGTTGCTCTTCATCAGATCTAAAACACATTAAATGCAGGTGACTGAATGATAACATTTCTATAAAATGTTTTTTATAATTGTTTTTTAATACCATGTTATTTTGTATTGACTTATATTTATGTGTTGTGAATTCAGTGCTTTTTTAACTTTTAGGTTTATTCTTTGCCTTAATTAATTCAATTACTGTTTGATTTTTCTGATTGGTCATTTTGCATTATAAAGTTATCTTCTAGTCAATTGTTTAGTTTTCTGATGAAGTCCCTTGTGAATGAAAGTGCTCGAAAATGAATTTTCTTTAAGAAGATTCCATTTTCCTGTGGTGCCTATCTGCTGATGTTTTCATTGTTCAGTAATGCTTCTTGGCTACTTTAATATTGCACTGTTTAGACAATCAACACTGCAACAGTAGTACCACATTATTATTTCCTTCAGTATCCAGACCCTCAGCCATGACAGCATTATACCCAACAATGAAATGTGCAACTGTCTACAGTTCTGTTTTACACTACTTGCATTTGTCTATTTCTCCCACTTTTTGTACTGCTTTTGTAAATCACCGTGTACATTGCCTACTGTCTTGGGCAACCATTATTAGTCTTTCATCTCTGGTTTAAATTCACCTTTCTTTAACCATTCATCAAAGGTTTAATCAACATTGGCATTTGTTTACTGGGAAAGTCAGACTGGGTCATAAGGTAACCATCTTCAGCAGAGGCCCGGGAAGAAAAGCTCCAGATGCATATGGTTAATAGAATTAAAAATTAAACAGACCTAATGAAGCGATAACATTCAAGCACAAATATGAAAACAACACATTAGGTCACACAGGACAAAGGGAAGTCACAGGTTCAAGTACATCTTCAGGTTTGGGAATTAGATGTTTTAAATATAATCAAATGGGTCATGTATGGTCTCCTTTTCCACTTAGGCAAGGGGAGAACAGAGACCTCAGGAAGAATCAAGCAACACTAGCACAACAACGGTGGTGGAATGTTTAGAGATAACAGCTGTATCAACTTATCACAAAAGACTATTCTGGAGGAATAGAAGGAAGCCAATAGCAAATGGGACTTAGCCTTAAGCATAAGCCATTACCCACAACATGGCATGGTGGCAGATCCATGAGGAAGACAGAAGGGAGTGATCTAGCCACAGCTCATACCTCCATCTGGGGCTAGTAATGTGGCTTCCTGGGGGGGAACTTGAGTAGTAGCAGTAACTTGGGATCTAAGCCACAGCAGGTGAAATGTACTGGCATTGCCTCAGAAGATGATAATCCTGAAGGAGAGGTAAATAATAGATGTCACTCAAAATGTTAGACAGCACTAGTAGACAGTGCCAGACTTTTTTTGGAAGGGGAACTGGGGAGGGTCAATAGGAGGAACCAAGGCAGGCTTAGCTCTCAGACCCTATTTTACAGAATGTGAGGTGATATTTATGAAGGATCCAGATGCTCAAGTGCTGAAGGATTCCATATACTAAGAGAAAGTATTGTTGTAAGGAAATGGATCCCTAAAAGAGGGCTATAGGCAGAAATAGTATGGCTGTTGGTAATGCCCAGGGCCTACTGAATAGTACTTTCTGGCCATAGCTCATGATATTTATTTTGCAGGTCACATGGGCAAAAAAGTTATTGAAAAAAAATCACTTATTCAGAATATTTATAGGATTGCAATGGATGTAACAAGATAGTATAGGATCTGTGAGCAATGTCAGAAGGTTGTCAAGGCTATAGACAAAGCCAAGGCTGCAATGATGTCTTTACCTGCCATTGAGGAACCATTTCTGAAGGTATCTATGAATATTCTGGGAACTTTGAGTACCCCAAGTTCCAGAGAGAAGAAATATAGCCTTACAGTGATGGATTATACCACTAGATAGTCATCAACAATAGCTCTATCTTCCATTGAAGCAGAGATGGTAGCAGATCTTTGAAGACATTTACAAAGAGTGCTTAGCTCTGGAATGTCCTCAGGACCTGGTGGAATTCTCACAGAAGTTTTTGAAACATTCAGTTTTGATCTAACCCCAATTTTGTTGAAACTTTGCAAACAAAGCAAAATAAGACAACAATTACTCAGCCTAGTAAGAACAGCAAATATTATTACATCTCCTAAAGAGGGAAAGGATTAGCTGGAACCTTAGAATTATATGCCCATATATATTGAAACTGAAGCTAAAACTCTAGCCAAAGTATTAGTGTCCCATCTGGAGGTAGTCATTACTACCTTGGTGCGAAATGCCAAACAAAACTTTGTTGCACGTCACCAAGAATTCCAGGGCTATTTAGATTTTTTTATAATATACATCTAATTAGTCAGCTACCCCGGAATCCCATTGCAGCCTTTTTTATTGACTTTAAGAAAACCTTTGACTCCTTGTTTTGGGATTATCTGAGAAGTGCCCTGAGGAGTTTTAGATTTCATGAATCTTTCATACCATGTTGTAAGATGTTGTATACTAACTCTATGGCTAGAATGATAATGAACAGGACCAGTTCTGCCCTATTTGAACTGTTCTTATGTACCAGGCAAGGCTGTCCCTTCTCACCAGACCCATTTATTTATGTAGTAGAAACGTTTAGACTATATATTAACTAAAGATACTCACTCTGGGACATTACAATAAGAGGGGCTGACAAATGTATAGATAGTCGGTTTGCTGACTGCTTGCTCTGGAGGCATACCTTCACCAGCTCTTTCCTAACTCTTGCATGTCTTTAATAAATTTGTCATGTAGTTTTCAAAGTAAACTGGAATAAACCAGTGCTACTTATTTTATTTTATTTATTTTACATTTGTTTATTTATTTTACATTTGTTTACCGGGATAGTCCAACTGGATACATGTCCATTTTCAGTGAAGGCCCGGGGAGAAAAGCTCCACATAGACAAACTTACATAGATTACACAGAAGTTAGCAAACAATTATAAAAAAAAGTGATTATATACAATGGGTTAGTAGTGTTCCATAGTAGGAAGTAGAAGTAGTACTTCCTCTACTCACTCATTGTTGATGATTACAAAAGGATTTAAACCAATATGAGATTAATTTGGCCAATCCACACAAATATTTAGGTATCAAAATTACAATTCTCTTTAGCAACATCAGTACCAATAACTTAAATACTCTCGTACTTGACTGTAAGTGGAATGGGGCTACTTAAGTGCTAGTTAAATTACCACTTCTAGCCATATTACAGTAATTAGGTTGTTTGTATTTCTAAGATTTCTCTTCCTTTCTGGATACTATTTAATTTTTAAAACTAATGGAGAAATTCATGTAGATAAGTGGACTTAAACTTGCACTTTAGATGACCAAGCAGCATATAAAGTATTCCTCACAAAGGTGGTCTGTCAGCCGTCAAGTATTTTTTGGAATCTTCTTGGCTGTATCGTAATGAGTTTAATGGTTTCTTCATTAATTGTGAATATAGGGTTACAGAGAATGCTTACAGCCTAAATATAGAATTATAGAATAAGTCCTAGCCCAGATTAGTAAGAAAAAGAAATACCTACACAAAATGTGGGGGGTCTCGGCTTATCAAATTTACAGAGAATTCCTTTAGCCTGAGAGTTCAGAAAGAAACTCCACCCAATTTGGGTTCTCCCAGAACTGCATCTGATACATCTACAAAATATTTTAACTACAACAGAAAGAAGGAAAGTTTGGGATACAGAGAGAAATGAGGTTAATTTATGTGAGATAGGTGAGAGTAGGAATGCTGGTAGATAGACTAAGTTGTCCACTGTGCATCCATATTTCTTTACACTTTTTAAGAAAATTCATTTTGGCAAATAACTGCATTCCACTTGAAGCAGATGAGTCAGATGAACAGAAATTGTTAGAGATGTAAAGTAAGCTGATAATTTCCACTAACTTTGGCCTTGTAAGCAATAAGCCTTCATTTGGAACAAAATACACTCTGTGGCACAATTAACCTTTAAAGGAAATCTTTCCAGCATTGACAGAGCTGCAGTTTTGGATACAGGGTATTATAGTTTTTGATTTATTTTAAAGGAAAAATGGCTATTACAAGTTGAAATAGTGGTCGTAGCAATTATATTCCATCACTGGGAATTTCTAGTAACAGACATTTCTAGAAGTATTGATGCTTATAGTAAATGAGCATATTCTGTTTTAATAACTAACCTTGGTTATAACATTTTAGATATGTGTTGGGGTATCTTTCTCTTTGCATGGAATACATCGGTCTATTTGCACAAAGTCATTTATTGTCATAAAAAATTGGTTGTATGGTTTAAATATGTTAATAAAATGGTTATTTTATAAAAAAAATAAAAATAGATATGAAGCAAAAAAGAAAAAAAATCTAAATACTGATCAGCATGGACCATTTGCAGACTCATTCCAGGAGCAGAAGTTCATGAAAATTATGAAAGTGCTGTATAGAACTACATATGAAATGAAAAGAAACTGTCTAAAATATACAGTGAAAATAAAATGGGCAGTAAATGTAAGCATATACTGGTTTTGCAGCTATGTACAATAAACCATTAAAATGATAAGGATATACACTAGAAGTATATCTGAAGAGAAAAGAGGAAAGCAAGGAAAAAATGCGTATGGTGGTACACATACATAGTATACTACCCGAGGAAAAGGAAATGTCTCAGGAAGTAGAACTGTCAAAGCTTTATATTTAGCTAATTCAAGTAGATGGTTTAAAACTTATTACAGAATACTGGTTAGGACTCATTTCCTTTTAGAAAAGAAGACGAAGATATTGGCTTCCCAGAGTTTGGAATTTAAAACACAGAAGCTGTGTTATAGCAGATCAATTTATTTACAAAAGACCGGGACTCCTCCTGGACCACAATTCTGCATGCATTCACTTATATATATATATATATATATATATATATATATATATATATATATATATATGGGTCTACTACCGAAGATCGAAATTACACTATTTTGAAATCCGGTAGTAGATGCCCACTAACATGAAATTGCACTTCACCAAAAGTGCACTTTCGCGAACACCACTAGAATGAACGGGCAATGTCCTCCACTGTGGTGTGGTAGTCACGGACCTTAGGGTTAGGGCTTGGGTTAAGGAAAGTGGATAGCCCTACTAGGTATCCACTATCCTTAACCCAAGCCCTAACCCTAATGTCCATGACTATCACACCACAGTGGAGGACATAGGTCCGTGACTACTGCACCGTGGAGGACATACAATTTCCTCCACTGTGGTGTGGTAGTCATGGACCTTAGGGTTAGGGCTTGGGTTAAGGAAAGTGGATAGCCCTACTAGCTATCCACTATCCTTAACCCAAGCCCTAACCCTAAGGTCTGTAACCATTCGCTCAAGTGATGTTCATGAAAGTGCACCTTTGGTGAAGTGCACTTTCGCGTTAGTGGGCATCTACTACCGGATTTCGAAATAGTGTAATTTCGATCTCCGGTAGTAGACCCATATATATATATATATATATATATATATATATATATATATATATATATATATATATATAAAATTTATTTATTTATTTATTTTAATTTGTTGACTAGGAGTGTCCGACTGGACATGGGTCCATTTTCAGCGGAGGCCCGAGGAGAAAAGCTCCACAGTAAAATAAACAGACAGTAGTTACATTGGATTACATAGCAATTAACAATTTAACATAGAAATTACTTACAACATATTTACAGATGAAGAACATAGTACATCAGTAGACAACTAGAATCTTTATCTGTGAAGTACATAACAGGCATTAACAAATGTAACAATGAGAAGTTCCTGCTGTATAATAAGTACTAGGCTTATGAGCATCTGAGCTTGCTATCATCAAGGTAGTTAGTGGAGGTGAAAGAAAGTTAGTAGTTGGATGGGGTGGATGATATTAGAGTGGGAGTTGCAAGGGCATAGCCAGCATGTTTTAGGTGCTTTTAATAAAGTTTTGAAGTTGGTGCATGATGACACGGAGGTAATTGTGGGTGGGAGTGAGTTCCATAATTTGGCTATGTCACAAGAGAATAGTGCTTCACCAGCAGAGTTATTGGCTTTAGTGATCTGCAAGTGATTTTTGTTGCTGGATCTTAGTGGTCTGGTGGTGCGATAGGGTTGGAGTAGATTCTGGTGGGATGGGACATTTAGTGGATGGTTTACTAGTTTGTGGGCGAGTGAGAGTTGATACCACTGAAGGAGGTGAGGGAGTTCAAGCCAGCCCAGTTCAGCAAGTGAGAGACAGTGGTGACTATGGTAGGATGCCCCTGTGGCGAATTTGTTGATTTTGTTGTAGCAAGTCTCTAGCTTGTTTAGATCACATTGCCTTAGGTTGGTATATACTGGAGAGGCATAAAGTAGGGTGGAGATAAGATGGGAATTTGCTATTGAAATCTTTGCTGCTTTGGTGAGAAATTGTTTATTTCTGTATAATGCTCCTAGTTTTTTGTGGACTTTTTTTATGGTCATGGATATGTGAATGTCAAATTTTAGTTTATTGTCTATTTCCACTCCTAGCAATTTGGTGTGTTCAGTTGGGTATATAGTGGTGTTGTCTTTTGCTGTGATGTTAAAGTGAGAGTTGTTTTGAGTATGTTTGGTGGGTTGGAAGATGAGTAGTTTAGTTTTGTTTGGGTTGAGTATTAATTGGGCATCGGATAACCATGTTTCAACAGAGGAAAAGGCTTCCTGTGTGACTTTTTGCAGTTTGGGTAGGGACTGGGCTGAGCAGATGATGGTTGAGTCATCTGCGTATTGGATGAGTGTGCCATGTTTGGTGGCAGAGGCTAAATTATTGGTGTAAACAGAGAAAAGTAGGGGTCCAAGGATGGATCCTTGGGGAACCCCTATGGAGACAGGTAGTTGGGGAGATATGTCATTCTGCCATACAACGGATTGTTGGCGGTCAGACAGGTAACTCTGAAACCAGTTGGTGACTGATTGTGAGAAGGATAGGTTATTGAGGACAGAGATAAGTTGTTTATGTGGGACCATGTCAAATGCTTTAGACAGGTCTAGGAAAGTAGCAGAGGAGAGATAGCCATTGTTTTTATGCTGAAGGATAGTGTTAGTAAAGGAGAGTAAGGCAGTGGTGGTGCTATGGTTTGGTCGGAAACCATGCTGAGTACTGGAAAGGAGGTTGTTAGTAAGGAGGTAGTCTGAGACCTGAGAGTGTATGCATCTCTCTAGTATTTTGGAGAGTGGAGAGAGAATAGCTATGGGGCAGTAATTGGTTAGTTCTGCAGAGGGTCCTCCTTTGTGGAGGGGAATTTTATGTGAGACTTTCCACAATGTGAAAGTGTGTATATATATATATATATATATATATATATATATATATATATATATATATATATACATACATACATACATAGTTTTATATTGTAATGTAGTGGAACACCCCCCCCACACACACACACACACACACACTACTAATATATTAACTTACTTCTCTGCAGAGCAGTATAAAGCTGAAGTACTTTTACTTTTCTCATACTTACCGCTACAAAATACTTGTTAAAATGTATCAAACATAAGATATGGATAATTTTAAAACTGTTTAGAGCAAGCCAAATTCAGCTTAACCCAGACATTGACTAATGAGTCATTTAGATGAGTCAAATGTACCAGTGCATCACAGGAACACTAATGTCTGAATACTGCATCCAGTATTAAAATATTTATCCGGCAACAAGATGGCAACTCCTGAACTCCACTGGCAATTGATGCCCTAGAAGTCTCTACAGAACAAACTATTTCAGACTCTGATGTAACATAAAAAGACTGTTGTAACTTTTAGAAGAATTCCTACTGTAATTCTCCAGTCTGTTCTTGGAATCTTACATTTCAAGACAAGGATATGTAGCTGAAGGTTTCCAAGTGCAGTGCCCTAAAAAAATGGCAGTTCTGTAACCCTAATGGAAGTTCTTTACAAAATGCATTCTTGCCCCCCAACACACACAGAGACATAAATGCACATAAATAAAATTTGCTGTAAATATTAACTAACACACTCATATGTATTACCCTTTGTATATGGGTGGTGTGGCACATGTGCATGTCATGACCGAATTAACTGTGTGCACATCTTATCAAGTTGTTTATCCTATACTCAACTGTATTAGTTTACACAGTACTTCTAGAATGGTACACAATGATGAACACATGATTTAGCACTGCATGTGCATTTAATTCAGTATCCAGTATTCACCGCAACACAATTTACAGAATGATACTACTGCACTGCTTCTATGGAAACTTCTTGAGAAACTGCCCACAACATCCTGCCATATAGAACTTGTAGCCTAACCCTGCTATGCACTATTAATATTGTTTACAATGTTATGAAAGTGCCTGTAGCAAAACTATACTGTGATATTATGTACAGCTTGCTATACTCTGCACATATGAATTCATACTTCAGCCTCTGGAATTCTGCTTTAAAGTGCACAAGTGTATGTATGGCCCTGTGAGTGCACATACCCACAGACATTCTCAAGCACACATACACACACACACACACACACACACGCACACACGCACACACACGCACACGCACACACACACACACACACACACACACACACACACACACACACACACACACACACACACACACACACACACACACACACACACACACTCACAAGCTATGTGTATACGTGATTGTGTGTGTGTGTGTGTGTGTGTGATATAAGGTTCAAAATACTTATTTTTCAAGCACTCCAACACCACATACTGCATGATTTGGGTACAGGTTACCATGTTAGTTACCCTTTTGACCTCAGCTGATGAGCTGCATCAAAGTGCACTCAGTGGAGGAATGCACAGCATGCTTAGTATGCTCAGTACACCATGCATTTTCTGCATGCTCAGCTCATATACTGTCATCCTCATAATTCTGTTTATCATATCCTGGAAGTAATCCCTTTTGCTTCTTTTTGCACACAGTGCTGACAGGCTGTGAATCCTCCTGCCCATCTGTGTTAAATGCTTTTTTTTAACCTGCTATATACAGTAATTATTTCAGCTTTAGCAATCAGTTTGTAGTCATTCATTTCACAGCACAGCCAAATGTACATTGACTGGTTTAGCAAATGCATTCTCTTTGAGCAGATCAGTGGCAGGTTTTACCATTGCCATGCAATGGCTACACAGCTATAGTGTGACAGCTGTAAGCATAAAGTCTGATATGACTGAGGGTAGATAACTGACCTTCTAAAAGCCTTATATCAAATCCTAGTTAGTTGCTAAATAATTGAAATGAGATGCGTTCTGTGTCTGACTGGCACAAATGTGAGCATCCATATAAATGTAAATGTCTCGGTACTTCTGACATACATTTCTGTAGTACTCCTCCTCACCTTGATTATACAAAGTGCTAATCATAAACAAGAAACAGAGTTTATCCTTACCGGACTACATTTACATGGATTTGGAAACACGCGTATCATTCTTTTTATCTTACCTCATCCCAAGTCATCGTATGCCTTCATACGCAACTGTATATCGTCGGAAAAAATGATCAGTAGTAATGACTGATTACTTCATAAAATAAAATGTAGACAAGCCCCTAATCTTTAATCTTATACCCATATGTAAATATATATGATGCCAACAGTGCAAGCTATCAGCCAGCAACATAAATCTCTGTAAGATGAACATTATTGACCTTGTTTTGCTTTTCCAAACATTTTTCTAGCTATGATTAAACTGTACATTACCAGCTGACACTCATTTTCTAAAAGAAAAAAAATCAGTAGAACCAGCATATTTTAGGCAAAACAGCAGTGACTTCCATTGGTTCTCCCATGTAATGTTCATATTTGGAATTAAAATCTTCTTAAACTTCAGTTTAGTGATTTATTTGAAAATTCTGATCCTCCTTATTTTTCCTATGTATTTGAATACTTCTTTTATGTCTCCCTTTTACACATATGCCACAGAAGGAAAGATTTTTGGATCTTAGATTCTTCACCCATAAGATCACCTCTCTTAAGTGTGACATTGCTTCTGAGGCGTTTTAATTGGCTTCTACACTATCCTTTTGCATTTCTTAGGAGAGACAGACTGCAAAACTGAATGCAACATTCCAGATGTGGGCCTACAAACCAAATACAATAGGACAATATTAGTCTGATAAGCTGACAGAACATATTTTTCATCACAGAAGCCATGTCTACAGTGGCTTTATAGGATGTTTCAATGCACTGATGGTAGCTGGTACAAAAAAAAATGTTCTCCCCCTGCTAATACAACTTCTTAAAAACATTATAAAGTTCAGTATAATGAGCATATTTAGCATTTGCTTTATTCCAAAATAGTGCCTGCCCCCATCCCAAAAAATAAAAATAAAAAGGATAATCACCTTTTGTGTATCACTTTAGTATTGCACTGGTATGAAGTGAAGGCACAAATGGTTACAATAATATGTTTCAAGTGGTTGCTGTCATATATACAGATGGCATGCATCTTTATACCTGCCCATCAAAGAAATACACCTCCTGTTTACAACCCTGATGTCTGAATTGAAAGAAACTGAAAAAAAACAAATAAAATACTGCATAATATTTGAACATGCTGCTGTAAGACATTTAATAATCAGTACACCTCCTTTCCACTACCCCAAAGTTAGCCACCTGTAGAGACATCTGATGTTTGGTTGTAAGGACACAGCAAATATTAATGGTTACAGTAATGTAATCCAGCTTGTTACTTCTAAACAGTACACTACCCCTAGGGAAGTTATAGTGACCTTATGTGCACTTCTCTGATGTTCATAATTAAAGTTAAATAAATAATAGCCATACTGTCTCCAGGTCCAGCCCAAAGTCTAGCGATCGTCTCCTCATACCGTTGAGGTTTGTGAGGAAATTAATAATGACTACATAGTTCCCGGCCCCTACATAAACTATAGCAACTTTCTGTGCATACTATTGAGGTTTAATTGTGGCAAACATTAAAGAAATAATGACCATACCAACAGTAGGGGCAAGTCACTTTTATCTATGGAAGACCTCAATAACCATGTATTGCAACCATTTTACTGACTGCATACACCTAAGATGTCTGTTTGTGGTGGTAATAATAATAATAATAATAATAATAATAATAATAATAACAATAATAATGTATTTCAGACTTGCTTTGTACAAACACACAGTAATCACAGAAAGTATTCATTGTTACGTCTCACTAATGCATACTAGTCCCACAAAGTCAGATCAGTGACTATTTAGACCGAGCAAACAAGAAAATGATCAGCTACAGTGATCTGCAGGCAGCTTCCACCCCATCCAGCAATTGAAAGCACTTTACTGTATACTTCAATCATCTGAGTAGGATAAAATAATGCTTGCATAATGTATTTCAACTCCATTCCACACAAACAGTAAACAAAGATTAAGTATTAAAAGATGCTTTGCATAATGAAGAAAAAACAGCAGCAGTTAGTCATTTCCTTCACAGACATTTCCAGTAATTTGGTTACTTTGTCTATGAACATATGAGATATCCAAGTCTTATAAAATTTTAAAAAATTCATGAAATGAAATAAATTAATGGTGACAGTCAGGTGTTGAAGTTGTGAAATTGGTTCTCTAAGACATTGTGATACATTAATAAATTCATTAAAATATGGATAAGTTCCCATTATGTATTATATTGACAAGTTATAATGTGGGTGTTCATTCTGCTATATCAGGTCTATATCCTGTAGTTTCACTTTAGAATGGATTCAGCACCATTTAACTAAAGAGATTAGTTTCCATGTTTATATGACTTAATTGAATAGACTCAAAGTGTTAAATTCTACACATTATCCTCTGGGAGACTGAGGTAAAATATGACTATGGCGTTCAATATTAACAAACATCCCTTTTGTTTAGAATGCCTATGCTTACAGTTCTTCCAAGTTCATAGATGAAAAGTCTCTTGAGAACTTACATAATAACTTAAATGTTTTGTGGCTAGTTTGTTAAACACTGGAGTAAGCTACAGAATGGCGTTAAAACAAATAGACGGTGAATAATTATAAGGAAAGGATGTATAATTATTGAGATAACATGTTTATTATTAACTATGGTTGTTAATAAAGAAAGTTAATATTTATTTGTTTTTACAGTTGTTTACCAAGATAGTTTGACCGCGTAAGCAAAAGCAAACCCATTTTCAATTAAGGCTTGGGAGAAAATTTTTTAACATTAATATAAAAAAGACAAAGTACACAAAAGAGAAAACAAGTTCCAATCATTTTCCTAGCAGGATAACATAATACTGAGTAAGGTCATACCTGTCAACTGTCCATACTTTCACAGAATGTCCAGATTCGTTATTGATATTTTTGGTCTATTCCTCATAAAATTTGTGGATTTCAAGCAAATGACTGGGAATTGAAGTCAATAAATAAGGGCATACATTTAAGTTTCAGACTCCATATACTTCAGAAAAAGCATGCCAATGCAAAACCTATTAGCAACTTTCCAAGTTTATAACAGCAATATTTAAAATCTGTTCATGATAGGTAAACTTGAAGTTAGTAAGGATATCAGAGAGTATAAAAGGTCGAGAAAGGATAGTGATTGCAATGAGAGTTATTTGGATGACCTTGAAAAGAACAAGAGGGTTAAGAAAAGAGCAGTTGGAGGTAATTTTAGACAATATTTGAACAAAGAAAACCTGATGTAAGGCAAGAATGTGGTGTACTAGTAATAGGAGATACAATGCTTAAAAAATGCATTAAACCATTGTGTTGTATCAATAAAGAAAATGTTACTGATGTCTCTGGTGGGAAGTAGACCACAGAATATTTATTTAGGTTTACAGAATAGGAAACAGGACCAGCTATAGTTCAATTATAATTTTGCTGGTCTGAGTGACTTGACTAAGACCCCCTTGCTACACGTGTATAAACAAATCAATAGATTTTTCAGGTTTGTTTTTCACACAAGGTCAATCTATGCTTCACAGAGATTCTTCCTGCTCCAGTTTTGACAGATTATCTGTTTATAGAAGCAAGAATATTTAGTAACTGGCTGTCTAATTTCTGTCAACTGAAAGGCATAGACTTAATTAGAATTTGGGATGAACTTTTTGATAAGGACAGGTTTAAATTGCTGAGAAGGAAATATAGCAACATTGTGAAACAGTTATTGGACTTTACTCAAGTTTTATAGTCAGAATCACTATGGAACAATTCTGTTAAATATTTGCTATGCAAATGCAAGAAGTTTGAATAAGAAAATGATTGAATTACAATTCATTTTGGGGAGGTCACATATGATGTAATTGGGATTACTGAATCTTGGAAAAATGAGTGTCACTGCCTGAGTATCAATTGTATGAATGCCCAAGAGACAGAAATGGCACAGGGTTGCAGTATGTGGTATTCATGGGGTATCTGCTGGTGACTAAAGTTAACTACAGCAGTGAATTTTTATTTTACAATTAATTGTTAATGAGGCAATCTGTCCTATTAATTTATTGGTTTGTGACAACACTCCCTCTTTGTTACCATTACAGCAATACATTTATGAACACAAAGAATTTGATAATAATAGGTGATTTTAATTTTGCCAAGATTAATTAGATAAAAGGCATACAGAAGACAGCTCAGGAAGGTGAATTCCCTGATCTTTGTTTACTTCACAATCTGTCACAAATCATAGATTTTTCCACAGGGTTAGATAATATTCTAGACATTTTACTCACAAATATAACACACAAGATAATTAATGTAAACTGTGTCCACTTGGTAATTCAGTTCAAACAGCTTTTAATTTTGTGAAAATGGCACACAAAACATCTATGCATCAGTTAAAAGTCTTTAATTTTTGATTTGGATATAATTTATAAAATTAATTTCACATATGGATATAATTCATAAAATTAATTCCACAGATTAAGCAACTGCAGGTTTTGATGGAATTTCTAATAGCTGGAATGTATTTGAGAGTATTTGTAGCAACCATTAAAATAAGTGTAAGAAGCCTATTATTAGGAGACCTGAGGGGTTTATGCTGCCATGATGGAAATTAACTCATACAAAGTACTGAGGAAGAAAAAGATAAAGTTTAATATCTGAAGGTGGTTCAAGTGTGCCAATTCTAAAAGAGCATATCATTTGGGTAATAAAAGATCCTTAAGAACTACTAAATTTAAATATGAATAGCATTTAATGTCCACACTTCTATAAATAAATGTAAGTCTGTCTAAGGAAAAGATCTAGACTCTAGGTCCAATCATGCATAACAGCAAGACACTACATGCAGGAGAATATCTAGGTAATGAGTTTAATAAACACTTTTTAG
Source organism: Protopterus annectens (assembly GCF_019279795.1). Classification (NCBI taxonomy): domain Eukaryota; kingdom Metazoa; phylum Chordata; order Ceratodontiformes; family Protopteridae; genus Protopterus; species Protopterus annectens. Next base: position 632,343,874 of record NC_056725.1, on the reverse strand, counting down.
CAGGTGATATCACAAACGTAGAGAACACTCTTGATCTAAGAATAATAAATGACAAATGTGTGTGCAGTACTTTTAGTTTGGATTCCGTGAGATCTTTTTGGGGTCATATAAGACAGGATAGTGGAATGGGGCTAGATAGCTTTCTGGGTTCTTTTTGGAGTTTAATGTAGTAGATATATATTGACAACTATTACATTATTTTTCAGTAAAATGTTACTATGCAGAATTGTTCCTGCCAGCTAGAAATTAACTGATAGTATCCCCATTCATAAAGGAGGTACAATGATAAAATTACCAAATAAAAGTCAATAAGTCATACTTCCTTTGTAGGAAAAAAAGTTTGGAAATGTGTTTATTATTAATTCTGAATAGTGATTTACAATGCTGTTTAAGGGAGAATTCACAACATGGCCTTACTGAAATTTATTCTACCTCCAAAAGTGTAGCTGACTTTTATGAACTGGTTTCCTTAGCACTTGATCAGGGATTTTCAGTAGTAGTTGTGAATTTGCATTTATCCAAGGCTTTTAACAGTACATATCATTCTGTTATTGTAGATGCAATGTATAAATTTATTTATTTTTTTATATTTTACATTTGTTTACAGAGAAAGTCTGACTGTATCCAAGTGCTTTTTCAGTGGAGGCCCGGGGGGAAAAGCTCCACATAAATGTACAAATTTAACAGTGATTCAAACACAATATATATGACATATGCAATTGTGGACAGTAGAAAAATATACATATGTAAGGTACAGGTGTAGTTAACACAGAATTATATATCCTTTGTATTAAAAAGTACTGATAATGAGACGTAATCATTATAGAAGCAGTACAAGGAACAAGCTGTTTAATCAGGCACCATACATGGACATATCCATTTTTAGATAGGTGAGTTTTTAGTATTAGTTTGAACTGAGCTGAGGTTGTGGTGGATGTTATGTTGGGAGGTAATGCATTTCAAATTTGAGCTATATAGTTGGAGAAGAGGGATTCTCCAGCCTGATTGTTGGCCATGGAAACTTTTATCAGGTGTTTGTTATTGGATCATAACGTTCTGATACTGGAATATGGCTGTAGTAGGTTTTGCAGGGTAGGTGTGTTTTCTTTCTGATAAAGTATTTTCTAGGACATGGTTACTTGGTAATAAAGCAGGAACTGGGGAAATTCAAGCCATTTGAGTTGCTTGAGTGCTATACAGTGATGTGACGTAGAGTTTGAATTGGTGGTAAATCTAGCGATTTTGTTATAACATGTTTCAGGTTTTGCAAGGTCATAATTTCTCAGGTTGGTGAGTATGGGTGCAGTGTATAGCAGAGTTGAGATCAAATGGGTTTGAGCTACCATGGCTTTTTTGTTGTTTGAGAGGTAAAGTTTGTTCTTGTACAGTGTACCTAGTTTTTTGTGCACTTTTTTATGGTTTGAGATATGTGGATGTTGAATCTCATGTTGCTAATTATTTCAGCCCATAGTAGCTTTGTATGAAGAGTGGAAGTGATGATGGTCCTATTTGTAGATTCAATATTGAAAGGGGGGAAGGGGACAATAGTTTTAGTTGGGTGCAACAGCACAAGTTTGGTTTTGTTGGGGTTCAAGATATGTTGGGAGTTTGTAAGCCATTTTTTGACTGCTAGAAAGGACTCTTGTGTCAGTGACTGTAGTCCTTATATGGAAGGGGAAGCACATATTACCATGGAGTCATCACCATACTGAATAACAGATGCATGTGGGACTGAGGTAGGAGGTTGTTTGCGAATAAAAAGAATAGTAGCAGACCTAGTATGGAGCCCTGGAGGACACCTATGGTCACAGGAAGAAGGGATGATACCTTGCCTTGCCAACATATTGCTTGCTGATTTCCAATCAGATAGTCTTGGAACCAAATGAGAGTAGATTGGGAAAATTTTAGTTCGGCAAGGGTGGCTAGGAGTTTGTTGTGTGATACCATGTCAAAGGCTTTTGATAGATATAAGAAAATAGAGGAAATATATTTGTGATTGTTTTTATGATAATTTATTGTGTTGGTGAAAGATAACAGGGCAATAGATGTACTGTGATGTGGGCGGAAACTATGCAGTTTATGGGCTAGTAGATTATTTTTCTGCAGGTAATGCATGCGTTTTGTGTGTACAATTCTCGCTAATATTTTTGAGAGAGGGTGTAAGATTGCAATAGGATTATAGTTAGCAAGGTCAATAGAGTTGCCTCCTTTGTGAAGTGGAATTGTATGGGCAGTCTGAAAAATGGTTGGGACTTGGTGTTCTAATATGGATCTGTTTATAAGTATTGAGAATGGGTAGGTTATTGTTTTGGCAGCAAGTTTTAAAAAGTGTGCTGGTAGATTGTTTGTGGCTAGGGTAGTGGGCTTTAATTTTCTAAGTAATTTTTTTATTGTTAAAGTTGAGACAGGTTGAAGGAAGAAGGTGTTACTATCTTGCATTGGACTTGAATATCTAGGGTTTGGGAGGGTGACTGTTTTCTAGATAAGGCTAATATGGTTTTGTAATATTATGTGTATTATTAAGGGTAGTGGGTTGGAGAGTGCTAGCTTTTCCTGGTTGGAGTAGATTGTTAATTGCTGGCCAGAAATTTTGAGGGTTCTTTTGGTGTTTAGTTTCAATGTCAGTGTGATAATTTATTTTGTCTTGGTTCATTTATTTCCTTGCCTTATTTCTAAGCTCATGGTAGTTTTGTTAAGTGACATTTGATTTAGTTTTGCACCATTTCTCCCAGTCTTTATCTCTTGCTATTAATATAGACCTAGTTTATTTATTTAGCCATGGAGCATAACTGGATTTGACTCTTATGGTCCTAGTAGGCACTTGAGTGTTTAGGATGGAAAGGAAGGTGTTATTAAAGTGATGGATAGCATCTTCCAAGGGAAGATGTTTAAGTGGTAGCCAGTTGGAGTGATTTAGGGAGCTTATGAAGTTATCGGGGTTAAATTGTTTTGTATTCCTTATTTGTCGGTAAGTAGATTGTTACTTTGAGTTAGTTCTTTGTCTGATTATATAGGTTGGGAGATGGCCACTCAGGCAGTCTGGAAGACTGCCAGAGTGACAGGAGTGGACTGGTTTGTTTGTTAAGATCCAGTCAAGTATGGATCGTTTATTAGATGATTTATTGATCCTGGTGGGGGGTTGTATGAGCTGGGTGAAAACATATAGATTGAAGTGATTGGTGGGATTTTGAGAACTACATATTGTCCAATCAATATTAAAACCACCCATGATAATAGTTTCTTGGGGTAGAGATTTTTCAGACCAACTTAATATGTTTTCTAACCTGTGGGTATTGTCTCCGGGTGGGATGTAGGTTCCAGTGAAGTGTATATGTTTATTTGAGTTCAGGGTAAGCTGGGTAAGTAATACTTCTGCATTGTTGAAAGTTTGAATGTTTTGATTTGAGGTTTCTAGGGTTAGGTGAAGCAGGACTATTTGACCTCGGACTGTTCGTTCCTGGACTTTTCGACCCCAATGCATTTCTATACAATTTCATGTATAAATTTATATGTATTGTATATGTGATTTTTTTAGTGGACAGTTCGACCCCGGACTATTTAACCCCAGACTGTTTGACCCCAAATATATTCTAGTAAGTACTTTATCATTAAGGAAACCAATCTGGTGGACCCCTGCCATAAACAAGCTATACAATAGAAGGAGGAAACTAGTACAGAAAAGAGTAAAATCCCAAGAAGGGAAGACATCCCTGATCAGTATCAGCAAGAAACTATGTTCCCTCATAAAATCATCCAAGGCTAGCTTCGAAAGAAAAATTGCCGTGGACTCCAAAGATAACCACAAGGCATTCTTTAGCTATGTCAAGAATCTAAGTGGCAATTCTCAGATCTGCTCGGAGTTAGTGCAGAATGGCACAAAATACACTGAACCAACCGATATAGCCAAGATCCTGGCAGACAGGTTCAGTGCAAATGTCACCCCCCTCACACCCCCAAAAGGGCCCATAACTATACCAGAAGAATGTAGTGACCCTGAAATCACAGGTACTCAGGTTAAAACAGCCCTATCCAAAGCCAAAAATACAGCATCAATGGGACCGGACGGTGTCCAAGGCTGCGTCCTTCACAAGCTCAAAGATGAACTAACCCCTCACCTAAACACACTGTTTAAACTCAGCCTCTCCACAGGCTATGTGTCCACAGAGTGGCACACAGCAATGGTTATTCCACTCCACAAAGGAGCTCAGGAACTATCGCCCTATAAGCCTGACTATCTTGGTCTGCAAAGCTGTGGAGTGCATCATCATGGATCTCATTAACAGAGACATTGGAAACCTCCAAACACTGGACCCTACCCAGTATGGCTTTGTTAAGGGCAGATCATGCCTCCCAAACCTGGTGGACTTCTTTGAAACAGTTACCAAGGCTATAGACAAGGGAAAGGTGGTCCACACAGCCTACCTAGACCTTGCAAAGGCCTTCAACACCACTCCCCACTCAGGTATTATAGACAAGCTCACCAGCCTGAACATAAACCCCTACATCATGAGATGGCTTATGGACAGAACCCACATGGTAAGAGTTGCGGGAGCTAGGTCTGACTCTAAACTGGTTACAAGTGGCGTTCCCCAGGGCTCAGTCCTAGGACCCCTCCTGTTTGGCATATACTTTTCAGAGGTACATGCAAGCACAGGAGAATTATGGCTGACCAAGTTCGCAGACTACTGCAAACTAGGGGCTATAATTGACTCTCCAGCTGACACAGACATCCTCCAAAAGGTCTCACTGAGACAGATACCTGGTGTCAAAACCATGGCTTCAAGCTAAATGCCAAAAAGTGCATAGTCACTACCCTTGGAAAAAACAAAGTACCCACAAACTACAACATAGGTGGTAGCCCCCTAAATACGGAAGATGTAATAAGGGATCTGGGGACCCAAGTAGATAGTAACCTCTCCTTTGATAATCACATTGCCAAAGTGGTTAGAAAATCCTTCTATGTGGCCCACCTAATCACAAAAGGGTTTGCATCCAGATCGAAAGAGGTAATTGGGCCCCTCTATGCATCACTCATACGACCCATCATAGAGTACAATGTCCCATTTGGGATGTTCCTTACAAGACACCTGCAACAACTGGAAAGACCACAGAAGTACCTCACCAAGAGGACCACTGGCCTCAAGCGGATGCCCTATGCAGCACGACCAAAGAAACTCCAGCTGTACTCGGTTGCATACTGCCTACTCAGAAGTGATCTCTGCCTGACATACAAGGCCATGTCCAGCCCAGAATTGATGGACATGCTCCACCTAAAGAAAACCATATCCCCTCAAGCCACATGATCCAGGGATCTAAACCTCACCACAACAATAAATAGGACATACTGAAGGGATAGATTCCTGTCCCAAAGACTTCCCATGCTCTGGAACAAGATTCCAATCTACATTAGGCAGAGCTCCTCGCTAACCCTCTTCAAGAGAAACCTTGACGAATGGATGAGAAACAGAAAGTTTACCTCAGGGATCACATCAATGGCTCTGCTGGACAGAGGCACAGGGAACTAATCTAAGAGGGCGGCGAAAGTCAACACATTCCGGCTAGGCTTATAAATGCCTTCGAGCAGATAGCCTAGTACCTACCTATGAACCTATGAACCTATTATGTTATTATTTAATCAATTATTCAATAATAACACTGTTCATTTTTTATTGTAAATATATATATTTTTTTACTTTAATATTTTTATTTAATTTAATTATTACATTGGCTAGTATAAATATAACACAAACTTTTAACATATAATAACTAGTGTTATGTGTTAACATATTATGACTAGTGTTACTTTACAACATACTTTATAACATTTTTTATAATAAATTAAACACATTTGTTTTATTTTATATTATGTTGATATTTTAATCAATCTGTTATGTATTATAAATAAATTGTTTAAAATTAAATGAATTCAATATGATAATGGGTTGGATATTTTAAGAAAGATTTTGCCACACACACACACACACACACACACACACACACACACACACACACACACACACACACACACACACACACACACACACACACACACATATACACATTGTATGGTTTACCTTCATATCGTCAATCACATATGATCGACCGTCCACATTGTCGAATCGTTTCCGTGAAACCAGAACCGCAAAACTTTTAAAAGTCGAATAAATGTTGAATTTCAACATTTCCCGCCGCGCCACACCTCCAAACCAGTGCTACTATGGGTCAAAAAGGGGGAGATTTGCCATTTGGATATGTGGAATTCGACGTTCGGGACGTTTGCACTTCAGTATTCGCAGAAGCGGGGACAACCATAGTGAGATCGGCGTTAGGAAGGTAAACCACATTTTTATATATATATATATATATATATATATATATATATATATATATATATATGGTTCCCCTTCACAAAGTCGAATGGCCACAATCTCGAAAGTCATATGGTCGAGACCATATGCTCGAAATTGTGGAAGCTCGACTCTGTGAATGGGGAACAGAATACAGCGCAGAACGGAAGATTTCCCTTTCTGCACTGTAGTGTGATCTCGGAGTTGGAATAAATAAGTAGCGCATGGTGTGGGGGGCATCAGAGGGGCTTGCCCCCCTGCAGAAACCCTTTGTTGTGTTACGTTTTTCTGTTTTTTTTTAGCTCCCTTTCATGAAGTTGAGCTTTAGAAACTCGAGCATATGGATTCAGCCATATGCATTTCGAGTTTCTGAACGTCTGACTTTGTGAAGGGGAACCATATATGGATATATATATATATATATACATATATATATATATATATATATATATATATATATATATATATATATATATATATATATATATATATATATGTGTGTGTGTCTATATATATATATATATATATATATATATATATATATATATATATAAATATGTTTTTATAGAAAAATGATTGGCAGTGTATGTGTAATTATGGATCTTGTACCTCATATTTTTTTTTTTTGTTCAAAGACTGATATTTTCATCAAAAATTAATAGCTATAGACACAGTTGTAGTACTGATTTATGCAATTATTATTTAAATGTGTGGTGTTGGAGAAAAATTTCTAATTCTCCTTCAAGTAAGTACATACATGTGTAGTGTTGTTTTGTTGATGACTTTTCATTTTCTGGTCAGTAAAGGAGTCACAGCTACAAGAATTTATACAATATTTCTGTTTTACAAGGTTTGCTAACTAATCCGGATGTTCGCAGCATTATCTAGTCCGGAGTTTCTGTTCATTGATTTATTGCATATATGTGTTTTTACATTTTAATTTTAGGTTATATTTGTAGGGATACTTTATTTTTTAATGCCTTAATTGTATTTTTATTGTTAATTTTATTTATTTTTATACAATGTTAATTTTACAATTATATGGTAACTCCGGACCAGTTAGTGCTGCGAACTTCCAGATGTTATTGCTACTGCTTATTTCCTTCTTTTTTTTTGCAGTTATTGTTGTTTTTTATATATAACTCAAATAACTAATTGCATTTTTTGTAAAGTAAGTGCAGTTGAGGCACATAAATAGAAAAGAAAAAGACTGCCTAAACCAATTTTAAGAATATTTAAACAGTCTTTCTTTTTTGTTTATGTGATGTGCTTCAGCTTCACTTACATTATTTTATTTTTTATTCTGGTCCAACCATCCGGGGTCAAACTGCTCTGGGGCGAATTGTCCGAGGGCGAATTGGCGGTGTCCAAACATCCTGTACCCATAGGTCCTGGGCTCAAGTACTGAGCAGTAATAGTTTTTACATATATTGCTGTGAAACTATGTCAGGTGACTGAAACACTGGTTTAGTTTAAATTAAAAAATTGTTACATTTAGAAAAGCTGCATGATGCTAAGCAGCACTTAAACAGGTTCAATCATCTTTTCCAGTTTCCGCATTGCTAAGCTCTGCTTAAACATGGTTTGTACAAGTTTGTGGGAAGCTATGCAACGCAGTGCTTTTTTGAAAGTTACAGTATGGCATGCAAGGGTGGGAATGCAGCCTATTTAAAGGTCAATAGGCAGGAATTTCACATCATTCCTTGGAGTCCAACCTTGGCTGTGGATATCTGAAGTATTCTTGTTGTTTTTGGCTGTGGATATGTCTGCTGCTGTAGATGACGGAGTGTGCTCTCGTGTGCAAAAATGGGGAGTACAGGAATCCAGAGTTTTTGTTGGACTCCTGGTAGACCAATATGGACCCCAGCTGCTGCAGACTAACTACCCAGGTTTAGAGTGTAAGTCTGAGGCTTGGGATCATTTGACCAGGGACCTAACCAGTGCTACTGGTATCCCCCCCACTGGTATGCAGTGTCGTCACCACTATGATGACCTGAAACGTAATAAGAGAGGAACCTCGGACACCTGGATCCAAGATGCTAGGGCTGGACATGCCCCAATGATATGTAAGTATGTTTTCCAGTAATGTATAAATATAAAAGCTGAATCTGTGCAAAACTGATATGCATAATTGTTTGCTTCTCTTATCACAGCAGCAGAAAAGATGGCTCACAATGTCCAGTTCCATGCAGGCTTTTTGGCCAGGATGAGGCAAGCATATGATAAGTAGGAAAATCATCAAAGTAATAACTTAATGCATAATGTAATAATACAAAAAATACAGATTTTGCAGTCTTAACAGTTAGATATGGCATACCTGAGGCATCTAATGTGTCACTGCCTATCTGAAATGGTAAAGTAAGTTAAAGCAAGTAAGCATGCTGTACTGTGTAGCATAGCTTACAACCATCAGTTAATGCTGTGGTCTACCCAGATTAAGAGTCATTGTTCTGGTCTGCTCATTATCAAAAATATGCTGTAGGTTGCACTCAATAAATGAACAGGGTATACGGGTAAGTTAACAGGACTCCTAGACAACTACCCATGTGTATAAATGCCAGATTTCATACAACATTAATTAATAAAGGTTACAGGGAGATGATGCTTCAATAATTAGTTTTGTCAAATAAAGTGTGCAGTATTCCTGTAGTCACTGCTTGTGGGTTCTAATCTGAACTAGATAAATGATAAATGTGAAGTAGTAAATGATGTGCCCACATATGTCAGAAGTAAATGCAGTGCAATACCCAGATTAAGGGTCAAACTTGTGTTCTGCTCATTTTGTCTGAAATATGCTGTAAATTGCATTCAACAAAAGAACAGGATATATGGGTAAGTTAACAGAACTCCCAGTTATCCATGTGTGTAAATGCCAGACTTCATGCAACATTAATCAATAAAGGTTAAAAGGAGATGGTGCTGTGATAAATACTTTTTTTTTTTCAAATAAAGAGCTTGGAATTCCCATAGTCACTGCTTAGGGGTCTAATCCTACAAACAGAAACACTGTCAAAGCACCAAACCAATCACAGAAACACACGAAAAACTGGATTGCCAGCCTAAAGAAACAAAACTGCTCACAGAAATGGTGTATAAAATTATTTACTAGTGCTTCCAGGTACCTTGGCTCAAAAACCTTCAAAGGAATGATTTTTACACCAAATGCAACAACTTTATATACAACAAAAAGAACACTCCCCACAGAATGAATGCTCTAAGCACACACAATGCAAAAGTCTTGTAAGTCAAAAAAACAGTGCTAGAGCGAAACAAAGCTGCAAGCTACACGTAGCATACAAATGTCCAAATCAATTCTGTCAACCATCCACAATCAGCATGCAGTGTATAATACCAGCAGAGAGACGCACAAACTCATAAAAACAATGTATTGGCCAAAACAGACTTGGTAAGCGGTTTCACCTAGAAGGCTTCATCAGACCATGTAAATACATTCATCAGCTGTGCATTTAAAGCAAAATAAGGTGCCAAAATCAAAAGGATCAGTGAGACCCTTAAAGGTATAGCAGCTATACTAAAGTATAAAATACATTTAATACATACATAAAAAACTTTGATATAATATCTAAAAAATATAACATACCATATAAAATTGATATGTAAACAAATAATTTCATCTAATGCATTCATACCTATAATAAATAACTAAATAAAATGATATATGTTATGACATACAAAACAATAACACATCTATTTCAGCCTCCTAGATTTCAAAAATTACTGCAAGGGCACTTTCTCATTTAACCCTGGGTATAAGTCTGCTCTGAGTCTCACAATCCATTTAGACTCAAGAGTCTCAGTTCAGTTCCTTAGATCCCCACCCCTAAAACTCAACAATAATTCATCAAGAACTTTAAAATGGAACATGTAAGCATCATTAGTAGCCAGAACATGCTTAGAAAGAGCATTCACAGTAGGTCGAATTCTGATCTGGTAAAGGTGCTCCCTAAGGAACAGAACTGTTTTGTATGTCACTTTATATCATTTTATTTAGTTATTTATTATATGTATGAATGCATTAGATGAAATTATTTATTTGCATATCAATTTGATATGGTATGTTATATCTTTTAGATATTATATCAAAGTTTTTTATGTATGTATTAAATGTATTTTATACTTTAGTATAGCTGCTATATCTTTTAGGGTCTCATTGATCCTTTTGATTTTGGCGCCTTATTTTGCTTTAAATGCACAGCTGATGAATGTATTTACATGGTTTGATGAAGCCTTCTAGGTGAAAGCGCTTACCAAGTCTGTTTTGGCCAATAAATTGTTTTTATGGGTTTATGAGTCTCTCTGCTGGTATTATGCACTGTATGCTGACTGTGGATGGTTGACAGAATTGATTTAGACATTTGTATGCTACATGTAGCTTGCAGCTTTGTTTCGTTCTAGCACTGTTTTTTTTACTTACAAAACTTTATATACAAGTTGAGAGACTAATTATCACCTCATTATTCAATTGCAAGTGACATAATGTTATTAACTAGGTACTACTTATTAATCCTTTCTAAACAAATATATATGTAATACCCAATATACAAAAAAATGCAATTGATAAATATACTTGATAAATTTAACACACAGAAATGTATGAAATCTGAAAAAACATATATGAATTATAGACTTTCCAACCATTCATATCTCAACAATAAACTTTGTGACCTCATTACTAATAAGTAAAAAAACATTTATAATATAATATAAACAATAATTATATATTGGTAAAACTAATAGATGTTCTTAACACATGCCCCCAACAGACTGGAATGTCAAAAGCACACAGTTCATTTCCAATTAACATATGCATCACCCTGAAGTGCATAATCAAAACTTAATATAATACACAAAAATGTATTATATGTAAAATACATTTTATTACTGAAAATTAATATTCAACTCCTGATTCAAACCCTTAGGAAATAATGTACCAAAGTTAATAAACAATTTTGTCTCTAATTTTAATAACCAGTGAGAAAGTCCTCCCCCTGTTTATTGAGAGGTTTGGCCAAAATGCTGAAAAACAAACTAATATCTGACCCAGCATGGGCTACCTGAAAATGATGTGCCACAGGATTTTCAACCCTGCCATGTTTATTATCACCCAGATGTTCCATTATGCAATTTTTTGCCATTCTCTTAGTTTGTCCTATGTACCACCTTGTGGGTTTACACCCACAACCTATGATGTAAACAACCCCACATGACTGGCAATTAAACAGATCCATAGCCCTAAACTTTTTACCATTGATGTTGATTCCATCTAAATTTGGAGCTCTACTGCATACCTTGCAAAGTCTACAGGGATAACAACCTGTTTGTACACAGTTTCCACTACCCTTCTTCATGTTTAGTAATTCCTTTAAATCTGAAAATCTACTGTATGAGAATGTTGTTCTTTTAGGAAACTATCCTGCCAGGGTAGGATCATTGACTATCATAGGCCAAAACCTCTCTACAACCCTCTTTAAATTCTTTGAAAAAGGGGAATACTTAGAAACAAAGAATATTTTATCCTCACTATCTTCTCTGACCACATCTTTGAATTTTACCCTAAAACTACCTCATGTATTATTAGAATGACTGTATGTCATTGAAAATGAATGCCCAAATCTCTTTTCAGCTTTGTCAAGAACATGTGGAACATAACCTCTCTCCAACAATTTTTGCCTAACTTTCTGGAATTCCTCTTTCACAGTATGCTTAGCACAAGTATTATTGAAAATACGGTTGTAGTCACCATAAGGGAGTGAGGCCAATAAATGAGGGCAGTAAATGCTGTCAGCTAATAAAAAATTGTTGACAGCAGTTTCTTTGCTAAAGGGCCTGTAAGATATTTCTCCATAATCGGTTACAAAAAATTACAAGTCAAGAAATTGGATCCTTTCCCTATCAATTTTATAGGTGAATTCCAAATAAAAATTAAATCATCTATATACCTTTTATAGATTATAACATGATTTATGAAAAATGCAGTATTGTAAACAAATAAATTCTCAAAGTAATTCATAAAACTAATGGCATAGGAAGGGGCATATGAAGCCCCCATCTCAGTGCCTTCTTTTTGTAAAAAGTATTGTTTATTAAACTTGAAACAATTGTGTGTTAAGGAAATCTCTAATAATTGTAACAGAAATTCTGTACGTGGACCCTCCCCCATTAACTTGCCAACTGCTTCCAAACCCCAAACATTTTTGATGCTTATATAAAGAGCTTTAACATACACACTTGCCCAATAGTACTCAGTATTCCACTTCATTCCTCTTACCAGGTCACAAAGATCTTTACCATTTTTAATGTGAGATGTAACTTTACTCAAATATGCCTTCAACTGGTGATAAAAAAGACTACATTTTGCAAAAAGGACCCCTTTCCTGATACTATTGGCCTACCCAGTGGATTGCTTAAACATTTATGAATCTTGGGGATAATGAAGAAATTAGCATCCCTGGGGTTCCTCACATATAATTTCTTTCAGCCTGGTAATCCAGTTTTTCTTGTGGTTCTAATCCTACACCAGACAAATGATAAATGTGAAGTACTAAATAATGTACCAACATATGTCATACATAACTGCAGTGCAGTACCCAGATTAAAGGACAAGCTTGTGTTCTGCTCATTTCATCTGATATATGCTGTAGGTTGCAATTAATAAATGAATAAGGTAAATGCATATGGTAATGCAACTCCTACACAGCTATGCATGTGTGTAAAGCAAGATTTCATTTGAAACAACATACAGCAATAAAGTGTAAAAGGAGCTGTTGCTATGGTAATTTAAGGTTTTCAAATAAAATGTACAGTATTCCTGTAGTCACTGCTTGTGGGTTCTAATCCAACACTGGTCAAATGATAATAGTGAATTAGTAAATAATGTGCCAACATATGTCAGAAATAAGTGCAGTGCAAACCCAGATTAAGGTTCAAACTTGTGTTCTTCTCATGTAAAACGTACTCAGTAAATGAACAGGGTATACGGGTAATTTAACAGAACCCCTAGACAACTATCTATGTGTGTAAATGCCAGATTTGAAGTGACAGTAACTAATAAAGTGTAAAAGGAAATGGTGCTTTGATAATTACTTTTTTCAAAGACAGTGCTCTGTCTTCCTGTATTCACTGCTTGTTGTTTCTAATTCAACACCAGACACAGCTATGAATGTGTGTGAAATCATGATTTGGCACAACAGGAATCAATAAAAGTTCTGAAGGAGATGGTGGTCTGAAATTTTTTTAAATAAAATGACCAGTCTTCCTGTAGTCACTGCTTGTGTGTTCTAATCCCATGGCAGCCAACTGAGAAATGTCCAGCTGTCTACTGTAATTAGTGTCCATGAACGTACCTCTCAACTGTCATGATTTTTGTAGAATGTAATGACTCCCACCCCATATATGTGGTCTTTTGATTTGCAGATATATGACATTACTCAGAAAGGGATTTAATGACAAATCTGTTATCACAACACCTTGCTACTAATGTATAAGTGCACTATGTAAAAATATTCACTGTCGATGTGTCTTTGTACCACCATTTTTATGGCTTGGCCCATAATGTACCATACTAAGAGGTTGAAAGATATGTATGTAAAGCATCATATATATAATATAAGCAGTCACTGTTCTCACAACTGAAATCTAATATATCTAGAAGTATGTAGTAGTACTTTATGCAGTTATATTATCTGTGAAGTTACTCATGTTCTTCTTTTCTGTCTCACCCCATCCTTCTCTTCTTTTATTTATTAATTATATTTATTATTATTTATTTATTTATTTATTTTATATTTGTTAACTGGGTAGAGTCTGGCTGGGCAAGTGGCACATTTTCAGCAGAGACCCAACGAGATAAACTCTATAACAATAGTACAACAAGATTACAAAAGTTTTTAAAAGATTTACAAACAATATACAAAAAGTTTTACAGTTGCCAACAAACACAATTTACAAAAAGAGGAATGTAAAACAGAAAACATTACATTTCTTAAGCCTTACTACAGACAGGGATATGAAACTCATTAGATATATAATAAAAAAATTGTGGTATTTTCATTTGGTAGAAGTAAGACAAGAAGATAGCAGAATAGAAAACGTTTGATTGAAGGCATGAAAAACTAGCCAGAAGTATTACAAAAGCATAGCCCTTGTTGAGTAAAGTATTCCTTTATGAGATTTTTGAAGCTATGACAATCTGTGTTGTTTAAGATATTCTGGGGTAATAAGTTCCACTGTTTGGCTACTATGAAGGAGAAGAGAGAGTCATCAAAGTAATTATGGGACTTTGTAACCTTGAGTATAAGTTTATCGGATGATGTAAGGGTACCTGGGTTGGTATTTAGTTGTCACTAGGTTGGAGAGTGCAGGGCATTTTTCAGGTTTGTGGATAATAGAGTGGGCAGTGGTGAGTTGATTGAGCAATAACAGATTGGGAAATTCAAGCCAGTGTAATTTTTGAAGAGCAAGGCAATGATGTGTCCTGTTGGGTGTATTAGCAGCGGATTTTGCTATTTTGTTATAGCAGGAATCAAGTAGATATAAATCAGACTTGTGCAGGTTTTTGAAAAGTTGAGAATAGTAGAGAAGAGTAGATAGGAGTTAGGATCTGGCTGTCGCTAGTCTGCCATTTTGAGTAAGGTAAGGTTTGGCTCTATATAGAGCACCAAGTTTGATGTGAACTTTCTTATTTGTGAGTGATATGTGTTTATTGAATGTTAGGCTGTTGTCTATTGTGATACCAAGTAGTTTTGTTTAGTTAACTGGTTCTATTATAGTGTCATTAGTTGAGTAGATGGAGAGAGGTGGTGGTTTTGCTTTGGATTTCCTGTTAGAGAAGAATATTAGTTTTGTTTGGGTTTAGGATGAGTTGAAGTTCATTTAGGCACTTTTCAATATCTAGAAATAACTTTTGCAGTTTATCTTGGAGTTCTTGGGCTGTGGGAGCAGAGCAAATAAGATTAGCATCATCAGCATATTGAATGATAGAAGCAGATTTATTGGCAGTGTTTAGACTATTTGTGAATATAATAAAAAAGAGAGCGCCAAGGATGGAACCCTGAGGAACCCTAACAGAGACTGGGAGGAGTATGGAGAGTTTATTATCACATTTAGTTGCCTGTTGTTGATTAGTAAGGCAGTTAAAGGACCAGTCGAGAGCTGAAGAGTTGAGGTTGCAGGAGGCTAGAGTGTTGAGCAATAGTTGGTGGGATACCATATCAAAACCTTTGGACATATCGAGAAATATAGTAGAGACTAGTTTTCCATTGTTTTTGAGGAGATTGATGTAGTTAGTGAAACTTATGAGGGCTGTGGAGGTACTGTGTTTTGGACGGAAGCCATGCTGTGAACTAGATAAGAGGTTAATTGTAGTGAGGTGGTCTAGGAGCTGCTTATGGATACATTTCTCTAAGATTTTGGCAAGGGGTGACAGAATAGCAATGGGCCAATAATTAGAGAGATCTTTAGATGGGCCTCCCTTGTGGAGGGGGATAATATGGGATATTTTCCATAGTATGGGGACATATTGTTCTGCAATGGAATGACTGATTAGGATAGCTACGGAATAGGCAATGGAGCTTGCAGCAGTTTTTAAGAAGTCATTAGGGAATTGGTCAGCTGCTAGACAGGTAGGTTTTAATTTTGATAGGAGTTTTTTGATATAAGAGGTTTGCATGGGTTTAAAAGATAAGTTGGGTTTGGAGTTAGTAGAGGCAGGCACTGAAAGGGGTTGATTAGATTTGTTGTTGTTTAAAAGCAAGGTGAGAGTTTTAATGAAATGAGAGTTAAATTGGGATGCTATACTTTCAGTGCTATTGGTTGTAGATGGTGCAGGGGTAGAGGTTTTGCCAGGGCTAAGGAGGTAGCTAAGGTTTTGCCAATATTTTTATGGGTTAATTATGTGTTTTTGCTGACAAGCTAGAAAAGAAGATTTTTTGTCAGATAATATTTGCTTCTTAGTTGGGTTTATTAGTTAGGTTTATTATCATTTGATATTATCATATTATTTGTAATTATCTCTTATGTTGGCATTATGTATAATTTAATATTGTTTCGCTGTTAAAAATTTTCATTTACATTTTTATGGTTGTTTTTCTCATTATATTATTTTCAATTTCTTTCCATTACTCATTATTGCTTTCTCTTATGTAATTAATTAAATTGTTTTTGGTTATCTTTATTTTTCATTATGTTTATATTTAATTTACCACAGCATGACAAGGTAGGTCAGTTCCCAGCGATCCACTTACCTTGGCTCCCCCTGTCAAGGCACTGGGGCCCAGTATGTCTGGACTGCAGCCTGGTGGCGCCTCCTCGGCTGCCCCTGTACTACCTGCTTCATTGGGTAGTTCTGCCCCACAGGCTGGGGTGGTCACCCCTCTGGGAGTGAAATTGGATGAGGTGCTTATGTCACCTGCGATGAACTGCCAGACATGGTGTGTGGGCTGCTGTGCCAAACTGTTGGCACATGCCTATCCCAGATGGAAAGCATGCTATCCATCCTGGTGGAGCAGCCTCAGTGCTCACAGTCCCATGGGTGAGGACTTGAGTCACACTGCTACCATGTCTGACATCCATGGGACTGGGATTCCACAACACCCTCCCTAACCAAGGTGTTTACCCCCTCTTTTGTCACACACCAATGCTGTCTGTAGTCTTGTCTGTCTGCAAAAGCTTCCTCACCTTCCCAACTTACCTCCCCAACATACCTATGTCTCTTCCCCAAAATTCCACTCTCACATTAAAAAAAAATGGGCACCTGTCCCACAAAAAATATCATCCCATACATAGCTCTCCATTTTGCACATTTGTCCAATGAACACACTAAATTTAGTCCAATTGTCATGACATTGCACTTATGCTATCATCACCTCTCTCTCTGGGAGTGACAGTCCAAATGCAGCTAAAAAACTGTTAAAGTGCACAGTTGTTGCCATTGAAGAAATGGTTAGCTGTGGTTCTTTCATAGGTTCATAGGTTGGTACTAGGCTATAGGCCCTATACCCTATACCCTTCCTTCACATACCTATTTGCCTTTCACTATGTTTTCACCCCTGCTTGCACCCCATTTCACCACTGTCCTACCTCCCCCTTTTTCTTTTCTTTAAAGATTTTTTGCACAATGCTGCATGAAGCGCAACATTGATAAGCTATGCTAAATAGTTGTATATTGATATATGTATTTGAAAACATAGTAAGCACGTTCAAAAATTACACCTGCACCCTATTTTGGGCCTAGGACCATTGCAACTGAAGAACAGTGCATCAACCTGCCAAGCTAAACAGTCAGTTAATTAACAGAGGTTTTTAAGCAAAACATACTTATCATTTTCCCATCATTAAGCATGTTTATGCAATGCTGTGTATCAAGCTGCATTGTGCAAATCTGCTAAAAGATTAATGGAAAACTGGAAGTGTAACTGGAACTTTGATATAGAAATACATCACTACAAAGCCATACACATAACAATAGATGTAAGTGAGGTATCTCACAGCAGATACCTATGCAATTAGATATACAACATTTAAAATACACCTGGTAAAAGATTAATGGAAAAGTAGGAGCTTAACTGCCACTCTGGTGAGAAATACATCCCTATAAAGCCATACACATAATAATACATGTAAATAAGGTATGTAACAGTATGTAAGTGTGCAATTATATCTACAACACTTACAAAAACACCCTGCTCTAACACTGAATGAGTAGCTCAGTGTTAAATGCTTTTTTGCAAGGAAATGTATAACTAGAAAGTGAATGTCTTCACAAGAACTTACTCTGGAAGAATTCTTGAGATTGTTGGAAGAAACAGCGACATTACAAGTTAAGGTGAAAGAATTGAGAATTTCTCCTAAAACATGGATAAACAATCCTTGGGAAAAAATATTGCTCTTATTGAGGCATTAAAACTGAACTCTAATTAATGTGTAACTTTATACTTTATTAATTGAATATTATAATTTTTTATTATTAATTTCATATTTTTATTTTTTTTTATTTTGTTCAGGTCAATCGTACATAGTGTATATAAAGACTTATAATATTTGTTTTCATTGATGATTGTATTGCTAAATATTATAATATTTTGAAAATAAAAAATTATTTGAGTAAAAAAAAAAAGAAAACACATATTTTTGGTCCAAGTGGTCCTGGGTTCAAATCCAGTAGTGTTTAGCATTTAAAATACATGTATGTTTGCATTACCATTATGAATTCTGATATGTATGACTGTCTCATCATCCATTTATCCACGCAAAGCAGTACAGATTGAACGTCTGCTTTTCAATGATGGAAGTCAAAGGCCTACAGATAGGACCACGGGTAACATATTCCTATTACAGCACTACAAAGTGCATAGAATGTCAGGTCATGCATTATTATGCATTCACAGAGGATTTTGAAATATGTAATTCAAATGCAATGCAGTAAAGTCAGACTGGAGCACACAATGATTTGCAACTGATATAACAGACAACAGCTGCACAACTAATATACACATATGGCGGTTGTGTTAGAAGCAAGGGTTGCCAGCACACATGTTCCAGATGACTACCATAACATAACAGATGACTTGGCAGTTGTATAAATGGTTGACATAATGGTAAATGTACCCCCTACCTTGTTTTATGATACACCAACCATGTTGCCTTTTACTCTGTTAATGATACCTTTGGCTAACATACTTACCTAAAACACATACTTCAATTTCCTGTGGGATGAGTTCCCTCAATCAGGCTCTTTCCGTACACCAAGGATGCAACAGGTCACACTGTTACCCATAACTGTTGCTGTCCTCCAGATTCTGCAGCCTGTCTGACTACACTTATTGCCTGCAGCAGCATCAGGTGTGTAGCACACACATCTTTATGTAATTAGTAGCTGCTACAAACATTCTCTCAGTGCTGACTTAGTTTCTTTACCCCAGTAATTTCCACACCAACATATGAGAAAGGGGATACATTCAACATTGAGACCTTATATCCTGTTAAATAGTTACACGGGGTTGGCTGATTATACTGCAGATCAGTTGTGTATGCTGCAATTAGCATTCTTGAACCACAGATTGGTTCAGAGGCAATCACTTGCTAATGAGAACCATTGTAAAAAGGCAAATGCCTAGCTAGGGGAACCATTGTGTATGAGAGTTGCTTTCTATTGTGAACTCATTGTCACAACACTTATATTATCTGTATCTTTCAACGGAGGAGTATTGTACTCCATCAGGTATATAATCATTTTGTTTCCAGCATGATGCATATGTTTGAATATACTTAGGGGGAATGGGGATTACATCACTAAGTCTTTCTTAGATTTGTACAGATGACATGTCATTGATCTGCAGCTGTGCAACAACTACAGAGGATGTAGACTACGGCAATGGTATACTTCTGTCTGTTAACTACGGACACATGTCTATTGGATACTTTCATTGTTAGCAGTTGTAACACTCCATTGCTATTTGTTTGGCACTGTTGTTTATACATATGGGGGCTTCTGCTATGGGGCACACTACAAGTGGACTCCTGGGTTGGTTGTGTGATCATATGTGAGTATCCATCATGGCACAAATCAGGAGTAGGTCACTATTACTACTATCCTAGCTGGTTCCACACCCTTTGTATGTTTGACACACTGTTGCATATGAGATATGTAATCAAGCAGGGAATACTGAAAGCCTTCCTTTATTGATGTATCTGTACATACTGTACTCCCATGTATGCGATCCTGACGTGTTGTCAATTTTTGTTTTTCATGAGATATTATGCATGCCGAGACTGCCCACCTTTCACTGAGCTCATAACTGAGCTCAGAATTGAGGCATTGAGACAACACTACCAAGTCCTGCTGTCCAGCAGGAGGGCAAAAAGGCAAGAGTGACAAGCCCTTAGGAACAAACTGGTCCATAACATTAATGCTGTGGGTCACAAGAGTAGGTGTGACACCTTGCCACTGACATGATCAACTTGGCATGCACACTGGCAGCGGACATGGCCAGGGATCGTCAGATCATTGGTGGTGGGCCTGCAGCAGAACAACCTCTGTCAGCCATTGTCAGCCACTGAAGAATTCCTGATGAACCTTGTAACACAGGACAGCTCCCAGGCATCCATCACACAATATGTCATGGATGTGGGTGCCACCATTTCCACTCAAGAGGAGCAACCAGGTATGTTTAGATGATCAGCATTGGAATACAGTAGTATTTAGCATGTCAGGGTGTACATAGTTTTATGTGGGTGTCAGGTGTTTTCTGGGGTGGGAGACGAAGGTAAGCTGCAGTTATAACCTCATGCGTAGATTGTGACCCATATTCCAGTTAACATAGCAGCTACTGTAAATGGGAGATATTTTGACGTATGTTATACTGTAACATGTGGTGCTGTTTATATAACCTTGCCCTCAAATGTTTTCAGGACCATCAGGAATAGGAAGAGGCCATGCTCCTGCTACTGGTAAGCATAAAACAGTTTTGTCAGAGATGTAAATTTAGTTCACAGTATTAGCTAAAGTGCCATCCTAGGCCTGCTGGCTTGATTGATGTACTGCCTGCATGATTGACAGATGTACAGATATTTTCTGACTGTACACACTTTAGGGTCATACCTATGCTTTGTAGGTGTGACCACAGTGATTGATTTCACAGTATCAGGACATTACAGATTGCCTTACTTGCAAACTGTGCAGAGTTCTACAGAATGTCAACAATGTACATAATTTATGTCTTACACATGAGATTCTAGTCTAAAGAACTGTTATTTTCAAATAGTATACAGATTTGGGATAGAAAATAATGTCAGATTGTGGGTTATACAATCTGTAATAGTAACAGCAGTGTACACAGCTTAACATGTATTGCAACATAGTACTACCATCATGGAGGCACAGGCACATTCCAAAGGGAACTCCAGATGAATGCCCAGGGTTATGGATCAAACACAGTCTGAGATCTATGACTGCCTCCACCATGTTGCTGATACCCTGGATTGGTTGACTGATGCAGTGGAAAGATGTTAGTCTGAGACAGCTCACACACTATCTGTCTTGGAATGCACATTGTCTGTGATGGAATGTCTGGCTGGAGTTGAGTTTCGGACATGGTCTCAGATATAGGTCAGCAACTACATCTGCTGAGAGTCCACATGGCCATGCACATTCATGGTCTCTTAGTGGCAGTACATTAAGCACTCCAGAGGGGAGTGTGCTGTTGACACCAAGATGTGGCAGCCCATGGGCTCGTAGTCATGGGCATTCCCATGGAGGACATTATCCCAGCAAACAGCGGTCATTCTCAGGTAGTAGCCTAGCATCTGACCTTCAGCATGAAGGTGTCAGTGCAACTCCTGGCAGAGCCAGTTCTCATGTTCAGGGGTAGAGATGATAAACTGTCATCTCTACCATGCACGGTTCAAAGTTATCCAACATACAGACATGTAGGGCTATGATTGAGCTTGGCTGTGTTTACAAAGATATTTACATACCACTGTCATCCTTCTCATCAATGCAGGGAAATGAAGCTATGTGTCTGATGTACAGGGTGACTATCTAACTTAATATGTATTTGTTTCATCCCTTGTTGCCTTTGACATGCTACTTGTACTGGTCAGTTACAGATATTGTAAGCTGCCATTTGTAAAGAGTAAACCACATTATTTTGTTTACGTTAAGTTGGATGCTGTTGTAATGGCTGTGTAGTCACACAATAAAAGGTGTGTCATGGAACTGTTTATGTTTCACTTTCAGGATTGTGTAGGACACACCTATGGGTACACATCTAAAATAAACTCATTAGCATCAGAACACAGGCCTGAATGTCAGCACAGAAGAAAAATGTCTTCAGAAAAGTAAAACGGTATAGGTTCAAGTTCATATGTGTATAGAAGGCTAACAAAAACAAGTGCTTCTTTCAGCCTAACCATGCATCCCTAAACTCTGACTAGGTCTAATACCCTTGATATGTGTAAGCAGGGTTTTGGGAGCTGAGACATCTACAAGCTGGGACATGGGAGATGAACCAACTACTGTTTCCCTGTGTCCATTAGACACATTTGTCCTAAATCAGTTATGACTGTCATGTTCACCACCCTATTGTGTAAGTTCCATGTGATTTGCATTAAGGTGGAACTCTGCTTCACATGGATGGGGAGCCTGTTAAATATAGGGTGTAGTATGTGGGCTACATACCTGTCTCTCCAGCATGTCTTATTTATACCACAGTCAAGGTGTAGGTGTGTAGAACAGGTAATTCTCTTTCTAGTCCTTTCTTGGATATGTACCAAGTACTCTGTGAGGTCTGACACCTATATACCTCCCCTCCAAAGCATGTATGAGACATAATACACAGTTACAGTGTTGATGCGATCTGCATAGGACATGTTACATACACTGTGTATTGGCTTACTGTGGAACCTCTGTGGATGTAAAGTTGTCGGATATGCCTGGTTAGTTACTTACCAAAGGTGGCATTACACTCAATGAAAGATATGATGAATGCCAAATACAGTGGAAAAAGGACATCCTTGGATTTACATGCAAAACCTTTGTTTATAGGTTGCACAACATAGAATGAATTCCCAAATATTACTGACCCATGAAAGTCAAAGGCTAGATTGCTATCTACATGTGTCCATAAGTCCCTGACTACTAGTCAGCTGTTGGAGGTGTGCAGTCAATATGATAGTTGCCAGGAGTGGATGACTTCCCAAAGGATAATATTGTGCATTCCTTGGCATCTATTGTTAGTACATGGCTCTGACAACAACTGTATATCTGTGTCAGCCCATCCTGGATAACTTTTTCTTCAGTGCAGGATTCAATGACAGCTCCTAATTTGCAATCATCTGCAAATTTAGTCAGTCAGAGGCCACTGACAGTGGCCATGACTGCAGAGAAGTTAATGCCTAGGAAGAGCAGTACACAGAATGATCTGTGAGGGAGTCTGCTGGTGACTGGCCTCATTGTATGGGACTGGCCTCATTGTAGCAATGGACTCCCCAATGCTAACATCCTGGATACATTCTGTCAACCACTTGGCTATCCAATGGCTGACATAATACTTTGTACCTAACCTATAGAGTTTATCAACAATGCCTGATGGCCTTATACTGTCAAATGCCTTGTTAGGCCATGGTAGGTGGAGTGAATCATTTTCCCCTCATCCATTGCTTTGGTTATCACTCAATGAGGTCCATAAGGTAGGGTAGGCATGATCTGCCCTTGACAAAACCAAACTGGGTTTGTCCAGTGTCTGTAGGTGTACTACAACTTTATTGATAATTTACATGATAATTCTTTTTATGGCTTTAAAAATCAAACTACTGAGACTTCTGGGGACAGTGCTTGTCACTGCATGCTGGGCACCCTGTGTGCAAGTTGGTATTGCAGTTAATTCCACCATGGTGTCCAAGAAAATTGTCACCCAAAGTGTCTGAGTTTGTACAGAACACATCCAAACACTGGAGAGGAAACTAATACATACATCCTGTAAAGGTAAGGATGGAGTATTTACACAGTTATTCTGCACTTAGACACTAATCAAGCAATGCTTACTGAAACCAAACAATTAGCTTGTGAAGAATGCTGAAAAGAGGGGAGTCACCTGAATTGCTGGTGCCTTACTAATAGTATTGCTGGTCTCACCACAGCCACACTATGCTGGGATACAAACCTCCTATTCTTTTTCTCTCACCGGAAGAAAAACATTAGCTCCAAGCTCAAGATAAGAAGCAGGCCACAGCCTGTTTGTTGATCCACACACTTGTCCCACATGATGCAAGGCTCTGTAGGTTTGCTGTACCCTTTTCCAGGTAGATGCCTTGATTAGCAACCAGAGCAATCATTTCACGTTTGCATTTATTATGCCTTGTGTTTCGAGGCTCATAGGATTTGACTAGGGTACTGACCTCATGATGATTAGGAGCACAGTTGCTGCATCACAATGTAATGTCAAATGCCAGGTGACAAAGATGTCCAAGGTTTCTCTAGCATGCTCCACACTGGTTGTGATCCATGTTAAGTGACAATTTCACAGCAATTCATGTAGCCTGCCCTTCGACAACATAATGGTGGACATCTGCATGACATGGATATGAGGCTTCTGCAGAGGAGTGGCCACCTTTGTCCAATGTGTTTGTCCCTCCCACATGTCCTAGGTATGTCATACTGTGCATTTATGTTAGCAAAACACAATTCTGTGTTCCCACATCATTTCACACAACATCCATTTGCTGTCTGATTGCTTGACAGGCATTTTAGACTTGCAAGGACAAAGTAATGACTGCAAAGTTGTACAAGTTTTCTGTGCATGCATGGATATCCACATCATCGCTGCAAAGAGTGCTTACAGACAGTGTGTTTGAGGCTGTTAACCCCAAAGGTGTAGCAGCATGACCCTAACTTTGCTGGAGTTGTACATTGTCACATTTGTAGGTATGCTATTATGACCCTGCCTAAGAACAGGATTATGGTTATTCAAGTGCCACATGCCTGGCAAAATGGCATACTTAATCTATCATGTTATGCCACACTGGCAGATACTGTTTTACCTTAAGATAACAAAAACAGGTGATAATATGTTACATTTAAGCATCTGTCAGACACTGCCTAACCATTGCCAGTTGTGATGTATACACAAGCAAGAATCTATTGTTAATGGCATTATCACTGACTGCTGATGAGATGTGGAAAGCGTCTCCATCCCTCTGCTACTACTCCACACAAACACAATGTGTGAGCTATGTGACTATATTAAAAACCTTGAATCCATGCCCTCTCTCACACTCCAGGCAGTACATATGACAATGAGCAGGTTGCCAGCATGTACACCTCACCTGCTACTCCACCCAAACCCACATAACACATATCTACATGTGTGCAGGTCTTTACCAGACACATAAGTAAAGACTAGACACCTCAGAAACCCAAACACAAGCTCATTACACATAATCATTCCTCTGCAGAAAACAGTACACATAATAGCTCACACACCATTGTCTCACTGGTCAAACACCTAAGGCAAAACACAAACTCAAACATATTAGTCATAGGTGATTACAAAATGAGACACATTAATGTCCCTATCACCAGGCTACATAAGGGAAAGGTCATGGTAAGCTGTCTGTGAGGTGCCAGGATATGCCATATCACACATGCACTCAATTCTGTTAACATCAGGTACTGTTATGACTACGTCATAGTTCCTGTTGGTGGGTACGACTTGAGACATACCTCTCCAGATTGTATGCAGAGACTTGACTGAGCTCATGGACTATGTGTCTCAGGCAGGTAGGCCTTTGGCCTTCAGCTGCCTTTTACCTTCACCTAGGATGATGGCTCAATACAAACAGAAAATGATTGACTTTAATAATTGCTTTCATGTGGTGTCATTGTAAGGGGAGCCACTATCTGTCAGCCTGGGAGGACATGCTCAACAGACCTCGATGCTTTGCCAGAGATGGTCTTCAACTGTCACCCCTGGGATTTTGGCTACTGGCCAAGGTTTTGGCCACCCCCATAGTGCACTTTTTAGGTGGTGTCTCAAGGATAAAATTTCCAATGAGAAAACCCCATCTACAAACAACATCAGAATCATGCTGCTAAATGTTAGGAATGTCAATACAAAACTCTACTCACTGGAAGCTGTCCCTACCTTGGAAGATACAGACATTTGTGCAGTCACAAACACCTAGTTCAAGGCTGTAGACAGCACCACAGTAATACCAGATGACACCTCCTTCCACACATTCAGACCTCAAACTTAAAGCATGCAATGTAATGGAGGAGATATATAAATATTCATTAAGGATAGATACACATCCAGATTGGTTAAACAGTATGATTCCCTGGAGAAAATGCAGGCGCTATTGACTGCTTGTAGTATACCTAATCAAGCCATTACTGGTTACAGATGCAACTCCATGAATCAGGACACCCACTGTGCTTATTTGAATCTACTTGAACCCATCAAGATCCATCAAAAGAACATGGTTTTGGATGACTTTAACTATCCACCAAATGAGCAAATTACTTGTGTTTAAACTCACTTGCCAAAGGTTAGTCAACTTCCTTACCTACAATGCCCTGGACCAACAGATTGACATGCCCACAAGGGGAAACAATGTACTGGATCTGGTGCTTACCAATATGGGTGCCCATTGTAAAACCCTCACTGTGACATCCTCCCTGGTGAGATCTGACCACAAATTGGTCTCATTCAAAGTATGTATCACACCTGACACCCCCTTGCAGCAAATAAAGTAATAAACTTCAGCAAAGCAGATTATAACCTCCTATGGGATGGTATAAATAGCTTCAATGCACCTCCCCCTCAAATGGAACAGGCAACTATGCCAAGCTCTACACCAATGCTTTATACAAGCACCTGCACAACTGCATTGACTCAGCTATACCTGACAGGAGTAAAACAAGCTCCTCATAGCACAGCAAACCTGCCTGGAGGACAACTGCTATTAGCAGGCTTTACAATAAGAGGTAGAAATTGCTGTCCAACAGTAGAAGGGAGGGAGGCCTCCTAAAATGAAAGCACTCCCTCCTCAAATTAAACAAGTGTTGTTGTGAAGTTCTGCAAAACAAAGTATGGGACAAAATTAGCCTTTCCCACAAAGGACAACCACAAGGCATTGTGTAATTTCAGGTGTAACCTAGAAAGAAAGGTCCAGATTGTTGCTGAACTCATACTTAATGATACCACATATAATGAGACTGTAGACATAGCTAACCTGTTGGCCAACAGGTTCAGGGCAACTTCACTCCCCTGTCCCCACCACATGGACCCCATCACATCCCTACAACCTGTCTCATACCTTGTATCTCTAAAGAACAGGTTGTAATTGGCCTCTCTAAGGAGAAAAACACAACATCTATAGGATAGGATCTGAAAACATCACAGGTTGCATCCTACATGGGATACAACATGGATTACCAACATCATTGGGGACTCTTTGCAATCATAGTGTAACCACTGGCTGCATCCCAGCTGACTGGAAAATGGCCACTGTTATTCTTTTGCACAGAGGTGGTGCATCCACTGACCACAGGAACCATAGACCTATTAGCCTGACTAGCCATATCTGTAAGGCCATGGGGCAAATCATTATGCACCGTATCAACAAGGGTATAGGTAATTTACATATACTTTACCCTATACAGTTTTGAGTTTTGAAAGGGACAGCATGCCTGTTAAACCTAGAGGACATCTATGAGGCAGTCACCAAGGACCTGGATGAGGGGACATTTGTGCATACAACCACCTGGATTTAGCAAAGCCATTTGACACTATCCCCCACTCAGGCATCATTGGCAACTCATCCAACTAGGCATCAATCCCTATATGATTAAAGGGGTCACTAACTGGCATACTGATAGAACTCATATAGTCAGAATAGGGGAATCCATCTCCAATAGCAGAGTTGTAACCAGTGGTGTTCCACAGGGTTCAGTCCTGGGTCCTTTACTGTTTGGAATCCATTTATCCAAAGTACAAGCATAAAGTGGATGTCTGTGGTTGACAAGGTTTGCTGAAGCCTGCAAACTGGGGCAGTCATATAATCTCCAAATTATGTCAACATTCTACAAGAGCGTCTTATATGCACAAATAATTGTCAAAGTCATGGCCTTAAACTCCATGCAAATATATGAATTATCATTCCTTTCAGTAACAATAATATTCCTGCTAAGTACCACATCAATAGCAACACCTTAAATATATACTCAGGGGTGAGAGACCTGGGCACACAGACTGGGGCATACAGGTTTTCAGCTACCTTACCTTAGATCACCATGTCTCCATAGTGGTATCTTACTTATGTCATAAGTGAGGGCATTGTCTCCCAAAATAAAGAAACAGTTATAATCTCCATGTACTCTTCCCTCATCAGGCCAAAAATTGAGTGCAATGGCCCCTTTGTTATATGCCTTTCCAAGCACCAGCAGCAATTGCAGACACCACAAAGGTTCCTCACAAGGAAAATTCAAGTAGTCAGCATCTGTCCTATGGGGATCATCTGAAATCACTGTAACTTTAGTCTGCTTAGTCTGTCACAACAGACTACTCAGAGGTAATCTCTGCCTTGCATATGAGGCAATCTCTGACCCTGCCTTATTGGAAATGCTGCATAACCGTAAGTCAAATGGTACATGGGTTATTCACTGTAAATACCTTAACCTGGTATGTGACATTTACAAAACCTGCTGGAGAGAGAGATTTGTCTACCAGAGTTTACCAAACCTTTGGAGCAGACTCCCACTTAATGTCAAATCAAGCACCTCATTGTTCCTCTTCAGATGCAATCTGTACATTTGGATGGATGACCTTAATTTCACCACAGGGGTTCTGCCTGTATCCCTATTGGACAGGGGCAATAGGTGATGATTGTGTAAATAAGAGGAAGAACTTGGCTAGGATTGTAAGGGCCCTAGTAAATTACAACGATCCTATGATCCCATAGGCTAATGTAAAATGCTCTGACTGACATCTACACACAACAACCTGACTACAGTGAGAATAGTACCACTACCACTTTATATTAACACTGCACTGTATGCACACACCCCAAGTTGCATGCAATGTGATTAAAACCCCTATCTATCCAGTTTTAAACTACAGATCACATAACTTAATACACCCACCATAGCTCAAGTCTGACATTGTCATCTTTTTAGGTACTCTTATGCTAGTTGACATCAGCAGGCCTTGTGGTGGATAGGAATCTGGAGACCTGTATCACCTGCTATGCCCAAAACAGTGTAAAACTCTGCCTCTTTGTAAGTCAGAGTGGCAATCATATTTGTTTTGTAGGGAGATGCACATACATACAAAAACACAAAGTGGGCTGGAGTGAGATTAGAACTCCTACATATCTAGTCTTAGATACTACAGATCACAGTACTTAAGGCATGTGCCACAAATTAGGCCTGATATTAAGATGGCTGTAGGTAGTCTTATGGTAGATGACATCAGCAGGCCTTGTGAAAGCGAAGAGTTTGGAGGCTTGCATCAACTGTTAGGGCCAAAAAGTGCAGAACCATTACAGTTTAGAAGTCAGTGGGGGAATTCACACTTGTTTTGAAGGGAAATGCACATACACACACAGATACAACAAGTGGAATGGAGCAAAAGTACAACCACAACCTATCTAGGGTTACATTCTATAAATCACAGTACATAACACATACACCATGCTTTAAGTCTGCTTTATAAATGACTGCAGGTGAACTACTTGTAGAGGACATAAACCAGCCCTGTGTTGAACAGTGTGTGAGGCCTGCAGAGTGAAATTGCTTCTTGCTGTCATCTGTATCAAGTAGCCTAGCAGTCAGATAACTGTTTTTTATCCTATCTGTGTGACAACAGTAGCCGTTTTGGTCATATGTGCTTGTTTGCATTTGGATGAGCAAGCCTGTAGCCAAAACCAGTTTGCCCTGTCA
>NC_056725.1:632261572-632311572 GCF_019279795.1 Protopterus annectens | reverse complement strand
AATTAATATGTGAAAGAGGTTAATAATAGTACAGTACACACAGACTGATAGTCTGTAACACATAACTTATTAATACCACACATCCAAAAAAAAAATGTGGCTACTTCTGGATTAGAACCATGAACACCATCATACAACATAATTTCTATAGTCCTTTGAGCAACAGAAGCTGCTTGACTGACTGGGAGTCATTCATCATACAGTCATCTGCATAAATATGTACATTGTTATTCCTCCATTACCCAAGACATACAGTGTAAGATACATTTCTATATTACTGTCCTGAGACTGTGAAATGCTTATATAACATTGATGAGTTACTGTCACAGCAGTTACATGGTGACATTGCTGTGTTGGGGTTTGGGGAACAACACCACATGTTCTGCTGGGATACACAATAGTCTGACTATCATTTAACCCCACTCTCTAACATCTCCCTTGAATGATGTACCAGTAACCTGTTGCAGTAGGACTGCATGAATATTCCATGCATGAGGCCTACTGAATGCAAATAGAAATACAATAGTGGAATGGGTATCTGTACTCTAATTACTAGCATAATGTACTAGATCCATACATACAATGACATATCATAATAATCCTTTTGACTGCTGTGTAGGTTATGGACTTATTTTGCAAATGCAGCAGTTGACACAACTGTAGTTCAGGGCTGACCCTGTCTAAGTCTGATGCAAGCAGTACACAGCCAATACATGGATAGGTAAAGGATGTGTGAGTTTCTTGTCATCAATTTCAATTTATGTATGTGAGCAGGAATAAGGTGTCAGCCCCTAGGTCCCTAGGTTGCCAGTGAATGTGCCAGGGTGTACTGAGCATGTCTACATCTGTCTGCAGAGACATCAGCAGGGGGTTCTTCCTCTGAGTCCTCCTGTGACTGTGGCTGTGGTGACCAAGGCATTAGTGGGGGGCTGTGTATCCCTTCTTTTTGTTGATCCTGCTGCAGCTGTTTCTGCAGGAACAGATTGTGTGGTATAACACATACTCATGCACATGTGGCTGGAGTAAACTACTGGGCTCCACCAGATGTATTGAGGCACCAGAACAGTGACTTCAGAAGACCAAACATATGCTCTCTGATGTTTCTAGTATGTGCATGTGTCTCATTATGGCATTCTTCTGTAGGTGTGTCTGCATTTCTGATGGGTGTCATCATCCATGCTTCCAGGATATAGCCACCATTCCTCAGTAAATGGCCCTGTAGGATGTCCCCCCTAGCAAACATCTGGTACAGCTGTGATGTGTGCCAGCTATGGGAGTCGTGATAACTGGCAGGGTTGCCAGCACACACATTCAGGATAATGCCCTAGGCATTGCACACAACCTGGCAGTTGATGGAGTGGTACCCCTTCAGCTTAATGTAGATTGCACCCTGCTTACCATGTGTAGCCTTGATGTTTACATGAGTGAAATCTATGGCACCCATTACTTCAGAGAAGTGTGCTACATGGTAGAAGTGTTGCATATTGCTGGCCCTTGCCTCAGGGGAAAGGGGAAATGATATGTGCCCACTGGCATGTGGAAGCATAGCATCCAGGAATTGGTGGTGTATCCTGGATGCAGATGCCTGTGACACTCCTATCATGTCCACAGTTGGCCTTTGAAAAGTATGTGTAGCTAGTATCCTAAGGTCTACACATACCTTTGTTTCCACTGAGATGGGTTCCCCTCTGTTAGCTCTGGCTCTGAGTTGATGGTGGCAGAGCTCAGTGAGTTCTTGTAATATGTCCCTATCCACCCTCTAGCTGTCTACAATCTCCAGCTCATGTAGCTCCTGGAAGGTTACCCTGGGCCTGAACACTCTTCTCCTTCTCAGCATATTCCTATTGTCAGCAGCAGCAGGTTTGACTTAAGCATCTAGCACATACAGATGTAGCATAGCTGCAGCAGCCCCTAGCATTATCTCAATTAAAATTCCCAAGTCTCTACTCGAATGTTCCAGAGTATTGAGGGAAAATCAGAATGTAGGGTATATGCATACTTTATACAGTTCTGCTGTAGGTCCACCATGTGGTATTGGCTAATTATGATACAGTTCACCTGCCTAGAATGTAATTAACATGATTTAAAGGCCCTACTTTAGTGCATGATATTGCGCTGTACACTGTGCTGGGCAGCATAGCTTATACAGAAGTAATAATTATTCATTTAATATATCCGGTTTTAATTGATTGTTGCCTATGTCATCACTGTCACTTAAGTAGTCTGCTTGAGTGAACATGTTAAGCTATGCACCACGCTGGACAGCATAGCTTATACAAAAGTAATAATTATTCATTGAATATATCTGGTTTTAATTACTTGCTGCCTACATCATCATTGTGACCTGGGTGGTCTGTTCGCATGAACACCCTAAGCTATGTGGCACACCATGCAAACATGCGCAGCAGGCACTAAAAAAATCCTAACAGTAACAAGACACACACCCTTGATGTCATCCACATCCAGTGGGACTATCAGCATCATGTAGGAGCCTACATAAAGTGGATATGCGGACATGGTTGCTCCTTTTAGCAATTCAAGAAACCCACCACATTTGCAATGATATCTGTGCTGACAGCCTGGAAACTACACGGTTCATAGCCATGTGAGGTGAGCAACACCAGGAATTCACCATTCTATGGACCCAACGCAAGATCCTACAGTACATTTGTGAAAAATACACTATAAATGTTATTTTACTTTTTTTCTTGTTTTCTGCAGTGCATATCATAAACATGCAGAAATTATTTAAAAAAATTATTATTAATTTTACATATTCCTTCCTGTTTCAGACATCCACAATGTATCTTTTCGACATATATGTATCTGATGTAAGATTTTCAGGGGAGTCATGTCCATATTTATGGACTTTTACATCCCCTTCTCTTTATGCAGACTCCTGTACATGGAAATTTTTCACGTACACTAGGGATACTGACATGGAGTCTACACGGATGCCTTTCTACTTGTTGAATCGCTCCACCTGGATCATTTGCATAAGATTCACCTGCTTGTGAGGAAATCGGCATTCCACTGAAGTTTCCCTGCTTGCCCGTGCTTGCACTCCACTAAGCAATGTTTCTGATTTCACAACACAAACTACAAAATAATTCAAAATCCTCCTACAGGTCTGGAAAGCAATGACATTCAGCAGAAAAGCTAGTCAGTCCTTCAATAAACTTTATATCAATAAAAATAAGTGCTTTTGTTCACTTAACCCATATGTGAACTTCTTCAGACTCTTCACCCACAGTAACGGCTGTGTTTAAAAAGACTCAAGTAGAATGATGCAAACATTACGTCACTTCCTCAAATGTCTTAAAGGTCCAGCCACCTTTTTTTTAAAACATTTTTTTTAAAACATTTTAAATATAAAACAAAGATGGGTACAAGACCAAACTACCTTATTATTTAAATAACTTGTTTTAACCCCAAAGGTAATTAACATACTTAAAATATTACCTATCTAGTCAAAGCTTTTAATGCTAAAATATGTTTCATACTGCAGCAGTCATTCAAGCCTGGATAAAAATAGGCATTAAAAATTAGTTGCCATACTAATTCTTTTTTTTGCAAATAAAATTCCCAAGGCCCTCCCCTCACCATTACTGGGATATGATCAATGACAAAATACTTCAAAAAATATACTCATTCATATTCACATGTTTAGTTAAGGTGTTAGATATATTCTTTTTTTAATACTGTATTCATGTTCATAGATACGGTCTTTAAGTTTGCACTCAGTTTTTCCAACATAAGAACAAGGACACTTACTGTGCTAAATAGACAACTTTAGATTCACAGTTAAAAATACCCTTAATATGGTAGGTAGCATCGCTTACCTGAAATATGGGCCCCTCATAAATGAACTTACATATGAGCAGGCTCCACATTTTATCATACCAGACCTTCTTAGTGGACCTGTTTTTTTCTGTTCCAAAAAAGCTTTCAGGTTCTGGCCCTTCCGATATACTAATCTAGAAATCTCCTGGATTTTGTCACATATTTGCACATCATCATATAACAATGTCCAATTATTATTAAAAATGGACCTCAGGACCCAGCTATTGGTGTTCAGCAACGTTTACTGAATCTAAAAATGTTCACTCTCGTGTACACATTGTGGCACAATGTGTACACAAAAAAAATCATGTAGGCTTTACTGAATTCCCCCATATTTGAACCAAGTTGAAATCAAAATGGGCTGAAAGTCCATAAGGATAAATGTAGAATTTTAGGTTCCCTATTATATCAACAAATGCTGTTTGACTGACCATTTTAAATTGAAACCGTAAAATCCTGAACATACAGAACAGCAATTTTTTTCCCAGGGAAAAAAATCACTGGGCCATTTTCGGGACTTTGACATTTCCTCCACTGTGGTGTGATATTGGAGGTGGTATAGTTAAGTAGGAGGGTGTGGGGGTCGAAGACCCCCATTTTATTTTGTGTTTGGGTTTTTTTTTTATGGAGCAGCGATGTGTTCGGCATTTTGCCATTTCGATTTTTAAGGGTCGATTATACAGCGTTCGCTATTTTAAGCATTCGCTGTTATAATATAGTCCCAAATTTTACAATTTGGTAAATCCTATTTTAATTTAAATGTAACTTGGGCTTGTTGACCTAGAGGTTATGATTGAGTATAAGGATCTGGGTATTATTGCAATTAATAACTTTATATTCAGGTCTCAGGTTCAGAAAATAAGAATGAAATTGATTCAAGTAGTTGGTTTAATTTTTAAGAATTTCACATATTCTATCTAATAAAATTAATCCTAAGGCTATTCCTTTCTTATCACCCACTTCTTTGAATAGCTTAAAACTATCCTCTCTACTGAAATTCCAAATAAAACTTTTTCAAAAGCTGATTAAGGACATTAATCTTCAACTTATTTTACCTTTTCTTCAACCACTACACCTCAATCCAAATCTTAAAATCAACAACAAGATGATAGATCTTGCTGATTTCCCTCTCATCAAAGACCTTAAAGTATGGGATATTTTTAAACATAAATCTCTGTCTCTTGAACTACGATTAATTCTCAAGGTTAATAACAAGTATTCGGTTATCCTACAACTCAGGGAACTTATTTCTTCACAAACCAATAATATAGTCCCTGATATACAGCTAATGGATAAACTAAACCTAATTATTAATACAGTTGCTAGTAATAATAAAACAATTTCATTGTCATACAAATTATTACACCCATTACTTTACAAAGGAAACTGTCTATTTTCCAAATACTGGGACAATCAAAATCCTCCTATTACAGAGGATCAAAAACTACTAGCCATAAAAACTAGCATTGAACTATCCCCCTTCAAGAAATTCTTATACACTCAACTGATGTTGAATAACAATGCTTACCTTACCCCTGTAAGAATTAACAAATTTAACTCTAATAGCTCTCCTTTATGTACATGCTGTCCTGGTGCGAGAGCTGACCTTCTACATATTATGTGGCACTGCAATAACTCCCATAAACTTTGGTGTTCTCTCAAAGTGCGTCTCAAAAAAATGGGTTACTATAACTCCACTCTTTCATGGGAAACGGCTATTCTAAATATTCCCCCTCATGGCCTGCCTAAATTTCATATCCATATCCTAATAACGCTTTGTTTCCTCATAAAACTTTACATCACCTATAATTGGTTAGATCGCACCAAATTATGTTGGCGGGGATTTTAAAATATGGCCATCAAATATATCTCGGCCCAGAAGTTCATCATAAATGGACCTAAGAAGAGCCTACTTCAGTAAACTTTGGAAAAGCCTGTTTGAAGTAATCCTATGTGACTAAGCTATGGTTAACCTACAAATTTCCTTTTTTTTTTTTTTTCCCTACATACTTTATCCCTTGTTTTGAGGGGTTTCTCTCTCCTACTACAAGCCATAAGTAGGGCTGCTAATATTCAGTCGTATAAGTAGTGGCACTGTTGCTTTCTCCCCTGTTTAGTACTGGTAGCATTGTAAATATTGTTCAGCTTTGGGGTTTTTTTTTGTTTTTGGCTGTTAGTTTGTGTACTATGCATACTGCAAGATATTGTACTTTTTTTCATTATAAACATGCCTTTTTGTTCCCCTTTCTTTCTAATATTGTTGCAAACCATCATGTGTGTAATATTTGTGTATTTCTCATTGCTTGTACCATCATAAGTATGCATGGTTTTATTATAAAAATTATTTTTGAAAAAAAAAAAAAAAAAGAATTTCAATATAGGAAATAAAGAAGTTCTTAAAAAGCTGCTTATAGCTTATGCTCACCCTGTTATTGAATACAACCAAGTTGTCATGCTTATATTGCACGAGTGATCTTTTACTATTTGAAGGTATTCAACATAAATGCACAAAGAGAATTCCAGAGATTAGTGGTACTTTGTATCAATCCAGATTAGAGAGTCTGTATCTTTTTTTCCATAAGTTACAGGTATTTGAAAGGAAAATTGTGTTTAGTATTTAAAGTCTTACGGAATGAAGAACTACACTTAGTACTAAATATTTAAATAAAAATAAAATTCCAAGAGGAGTAGGTTATACATATTCAATCAATAACAATAGAACAGCATTGAGAAAAATATATTTATGTCAGTCAATGGTACATTTGTGGAACAGACTATCTTTCTTCATATGGTTGTTGATTATATTACTTATGTTTAAAAATCAGACACATGGATGGATTTAAGAGCTTACGCATTTATTATGGAGACTGTGTTGTAATTTGGCCTCTGGCCCTAACATACCTTTAATTGAACTATTGAACTATGGCCAGACAGACTGAGCAATGAGGGAAAGAAGGGACAGCTAGATAAAGCTGGAGTGAAGGAAGAGTAGAATAATGCAGGCATGAAGCATTTTGATGTTTGAGTAAGAGTAGAAAAAGTAAAAAGTAAGAGAAAATTCTAGCCCAACTAGAGATTCCACTTCATGATACCTTAAACGCTTATATTAGAAGCACATGGGATGTATGTAAATGACCTTTCAAGGACATCATGTGTTTCAGCTATATGGCACTTGTGAATGCCCATAACTTTTTTTTCTTTTAAGTCTGTTATGGACATATTCAGGTCAATGAAACCAAATCCCATCAGCTGAAGACATGCATGTTTCAGCCTTCTTATATATTTTAGAGCATAACTTAAGTGGACCACTGGATTAACTTTTAGAAACACAGGGTTATCATACCCAGCTGATGTCCATAACCATTAATGTATCTGCAAAATATCCCAACTAACAAACTAAAACAATGAGTAAAAAGGTCACGCAGACAAACCAATCAATAAAACTAGAAGAAAAATCTAACCAAGCTAGAATTTCCACTGTGTGATGCCTTAAACCTCTTATATTAGAGGCACATGGGATGCATGCAAATTACCTTTTAAGGTGTTTCAGCTACATGGAAGTTTTGAATGGCCATGACTTTTTTCTTTTTAAGCAAAAGCATCCATTTCTGAGGAAGTGCTATTATGCTAATCATTCTAAAAATGACACCCGTTTTAAAGACGTGGTGCTGTTGATATCAGCTTAAGTTACAGGGAAGAAGAACAGGGCAATATAAATTGCCATGACATACCAGGAAAGGCAAGTATGGACAGAGATTTTAGAAGTGAGTTTGTCAAGAGATAGACTCAAAAGATATCAATGTGAGGTTGCACAGAAAGAGTCCAACTAAGAAGATGACGAAAGAAACTGAGTCAAATAATTGTGTTCCATACTATATAAGGAACTGCTCAGGACATGATTTATGTATATTGGTTTGTACAGTAAAAACAAAATATATATAAATATATATATATATATATATATATATATATATATATATATATATATATATATATATATATAAATAAAATAGAAATGGATGAGAAGCATAGGCAGAGGTAGCTGTATACCAGGATAAGTAATATTACAAGGTTTTGCCTTGTGCATAGCATCTACACGTCCTCCTTGAGTTTATGCTTTTTTTTTTTCTGGGATCACAAAATATGGACTCATCAGTGCAAATTGGTACTTATTTATGTGTTGTTGTGTGTGTGTGTGTGTGTGTGTGTGTGTGTGTGTGTGTGTGTGTGTGTGTGTGTGTGTGTGTGTGTGTGTGTGTCTGTGCGTGTGTATCCCTGGGATTCATGAAGCTTGCGCCAGGTGCAGGCGCAGCGTCGGCGATCTAACATCAAATATGTCTGCCGAGCGATTCAGGTATGAGCTGTTTCCACATACACTGCCTGCGTACGCTACGCCTGCACAGCTCCCGGTGCCTGTATGCTAATCACCCCATGCGCAGCAGTGTAGCATGCAAATGAAGGTATATAGCAATTCAAGAAGTGGTGCAGGTGTAGTGTAAGCATGCAGAAATGTAAACCAAAAAAAATGGTTTACATTTTTCAAACATAAAATCGGAGCCATGTCAGTGGACCAAACTCATGTATTATACTTTTAATGTATGCCAATGGCTAAATATATAGCCATTGGCATAAAACAACATGCACAAAATATGAAAAAGTGCATTTAATATTATGCCCATACTAATGAGAAGTTAAAGCGCAGGGCATCGGTGCGCAAAGGGGATTGCAAGGAATATATAAAATATAGAATAAAACTGCAATGAAACACATATCACGATTTCCCCATAATAGTCAATGGCAGGCATGCTACACCATACTCATGGAGCAAGGGTTGCTAAGGGGCTGTGACAATGTTATGCACAGTAGCTAGGAATTAGTAGGCAATGCCATGCAAATGAGAGGAGTAATAGTGAATCGCAGATTTCCCACTGGTGTAAGGATGCACAGAACAGTGTAGCGTCATAACACCGAGGTGAGCCCTTGAGATAAAAATGACATCAAGAGAGGGGTGTGTCACCATTGCTGTAAGCACATTAGAGTATTGCTAAACCAGTCTGCCCCTAGCTAGGCAAAGCTGCAGGATAGGGGTGTGTTGAATTGCCCATAGCTATGCTCAGTGGAGAGTACACAAGGTAACCGAGTATGCATGTGAACGGAGATGAAAACGCGAGTAAACCCTGTAAATGGGTATGTATGTCACGCATTGCAGCTGAAACAGGAAGGATATAGGAAAGAAATAAGGGCATGCTTCAGCAGTGAAATTGGAGTACAAATGGCTAATTAACATCTAGGAGCCTACAGTGGGCCATTGACAACAGCAAACAAGGCTGCAAGCAACTACCTGCAGAACAGGGAAGAGGAGGGGCTGTACTGCAAAGAAAACAGCAAAGTTTCAAAGCAGAACAAAGGCAATATGCGGTATATCAGCTAAAAGGCACAATTCGCCATGGTTGGATAGGGAATGTACAAAACAAGAAAGACGACAGGTATATGCATGCCTGATAATGGGAGGGGATCCAGGTCTAAAAGTGATTTAAAGGGCAAAAGAGTAATCAAGGCAGGCAAGTACATCTCCAAAGTAAAGGCCCTACACTTGCAGTACTCATTGCAAAACTCATAATTAAGACACGCAGCAGCTGGAATAGTTCATACACACCCACATACATCAGCAGCATCCATAGCACAATACTATAAAGTTTGAAAGAACCTCACACACGTGTGTATTCCCATACACTCTGCACCAGTGGTGTATGCAGACAGGGAACTTTTATTATGTACATGTTAGGGGCTGCCATAGCTTTGATCCATCAGCATGTGTTGGAGACTGCAGGTGGTGTGGAGGATGATGCACACGACCACCAATAGACTGCACCAACATACACATGAAGTCACCACCCGGTGAGCAGGGAAGGTGCTACATAAACCGCAAGGGATACCCCTCCATCAACTGCCAGGCCATGTGCAATGTCCAGGGGATTATCATGGATGTGTGTGCTGGCAGCCCTGGAAGCTATCATGACTCCCACATCTGGCATGCTTCACATTTGTATCAGTTATTTGCCAGGGAGGACATCCCAAATGGCCACCTGGTGGGGGATGCTGGCTATGCACTGGAACTGTGTATGATGACTCCCATCAGAAATGCACACAAACCCATGCAGGAATGCCATAATGAGGCACACATACAAACCAGAATCATCATAGGGCATGTGTTTGGGATGCTGAAATAATGGTTCTGTTGCTTGGACATATCTGGTGGAGCCTTGCAGTACTCTCTAGGCACGTGTGCCCGCATCTTCACAGTGTGTGCCATGCTACACAATATGGTCCTGCGGAAACAACTGCAGTAGGGACAGAATGGTGAAGGCCCTCACAGCCCACCACCATTGCCAAGGGCCCTACAGGCACAGAGGTACTCAGACCATGAACACCCTGAGTCAGCCCCAGTAGGCAGATGGAGTTGTGCCCAGTATGCCCATGCCTTGGCAAAGAGGGAATGTATAGCACACATACTGACAGTGTAGGCACCTATGGACTGACACCCTCCTCTACCTGCACACAAAGTAAAAATGGATGGCACACACACAAGACTACCTGTAAATTGTCATGTATAGGCAGTCTATTTTGTGCATCCAACATAGGCAGCCCTCAACTATTGCACACACAACAGCCAGAGGCACAAGGTAAGTCAACACCTGAACAGTAAACTAAGCTATCAGGATATGCAGATACTGTATGTATAGATTCATAGCTAGATACTTGGCCAACTGCCAGAGGCCATTCATAAGCCCAGCCAAAATGTGTCAGCGTTTGCCACCCCATTGAGTCATTAACCATCCCTCTGTGGAGGAGAGTCAATGGTGGGATCCCTGAGGTGCATCTACCGTTCCCCATCCACCCTTCAAGGTTTCTCTTGCAGAGTGTTAGTGAGGGGCTCTGTAAAATGTAGATAGGAATGTTGTTCCAAAGTATGGGGAGTGTCTGTGACAGGAAGCTGTCCCTCCAGCATCTTCAGGTTATTGTTGTGGCAAGGTCAGTTCACTACAGTGTGTGACTCACCTCACTGTGACATGGATTGCCATACGTGGAGCATATCCATCAAGCTAGAGTTTGACATGGCTGTGTTGGTCAGCGGAGATCATCTCTGGGTAAACGAGATGCCACTGAGTAAAGCAGGAGTGTATCCAGACCGGCTGCATAGGCTATATGTTGGAGGCCAGTATTCCCCTTGGTGAGGTAAATTTGCAGATCCCTCCAGCTGTTGGACATGTAGTCTGAGGTACATCCCACACGGATTATCATACCCTATGATGGGACTGATGAGTGATGAGTAAAGGGGCACTATAACCCCAGTATGTCTAGATGGGAATCCTTTAGTAGTCAGATGGCCTACATAGAAGGATGCCCTAACTACTGTGGAGTTATTGTCTCAGGGGAGATCACTATTTACCTTAGTCCCCAGATACCCTATTACCTCATCTGTATTAAAGTGGTTGCCGCTCATGTGTTAATATGTGAGTGCCAATTCCACTATGGAATGACCATGCAGTTAGTGGCACTTGGCTGGAGGCCATGTCAGTGGCACCCTGTGACGTTCTCTGTGAGGCCCCCTGAGGGATGTCCATATCAGCTAGACTATCAGTCATGGCTCCCAGTTTGCAGTCATTGCCAAACATGTTCTGCCATAGTCCACCTGTGTTTGCCTGTACATCTGAGATGTATTTGCCAAAAAATAGGGCTCCCAGGACTGAGTCCTGTGGGACACCAGTCATGACTGTTCAAGAGTTGGACCTGGAGACCGCTAGTCATACCATGTGGGTTGTGTGTGTAAGCCTGTTGGCAACCCAACCTGTGATGTATGGGTGAATGTACAGGCTGGTGTGTTTATCAATAATACCTGAGTGGGGCATGGTGTCAAAAGCCTTAGTGAGGCCCAGGTAGTATGTGTGAACCACCTCCCCTGTCATCTAACGTCTTGGTAACTGTATGTAAGATGTAAAACAGGTTCAGTAGGCATGAACTGCAGTCAACCAAGCTGACCTGGGTTGGGTCACGTGTCCAACAGTTACCAACGTCATTGTTAATGAGTGCCATCAGGATGCGAACCATACCATCACAGACCAGGCAAGTCAGGCTTATGGGGTGGTAGTTACCATGGTCAGTTGTGATTTCCCCATGATGGAGTGGAATAATCTTTGTCACACGCCATTGTATGGGCATGTAGCCTATGGAGAGGCTGAGGTAGGAATGCATAATTAGGTGGGGGCAGGTTGTCATGTACAGTTTATAAGATGCAGTCTGGGTCAACATATGTCTCCATTTGATGCTGTGTTCTGCTGTTAGAGAGGGACATTTCCACCTGTGTGTCTCTGATGGTTAGGATATTGTACCTTACGGGTAGTGTTGTGGGCTCTTTAGGAGGTTAAGTATGCACCGCATGTATCTGCAAGGATGTTGGTGATATCAGTAGGGTTAGCATATTTTGTGCTATATTTCACTGGCACAGTGCAAATCTGTGTGTCACCATGTAGATCCTTGACATAGCCAAAGAAGGCTTTGTGGTTATCTTTTGAATCCTTGCATATTCTCCTGCTGATGTTAGCCTTGGATGATGTCATGAGGGACCTACTTATCATACTAATAGTGGTCATGGACATCAGCCCTTTGTGGCATTTGCTGTGTGTCTGGAACACTGTCCTACATCTGTAGTATAGCCTGTTTATTGCAGAGGTCCACCAGATTGGTGTCCTTGTCTAGGAGGAGTGAGTCTTGGTTTACCAACGATGGCACGATCCATACATCTGTGTAGGTGCCTATAGACTGCATTTTTAAATCTGTCTGTATCTGGAGCAGTGTTTCCCTTTAGCGTGAGGGTGGTAAAACCCCTCACCCCTGTCACTAGTAGTGTAAATGTAGCTGTAGGAAAGGTATACACTGTGGTATCCATGGGTGGGGGAGATGCTAGGGTGTGGAAACAGTGAATAGTTCATGGTCAGATCTAACCAGTGACCGGTAAACCTTCACTTTGGTGCACCTGTTGCCCATGTTGGTGATGATCACATCTAGTAGCTTCCACCCCACGTTAGGGAGGTTACCTCCTGATACAGGACATATGAGGTGATACATTCCAGGAAGCACTGGTCCCGGAAGTGAGTACTGGGGTACGTGTCCCAGTTAATAGTATGGTAGTTGACATCGACCAATGCCAGGGTGTGTGTTAGGACTGTCATGTTCTCCTCTGTCTCCAGGTAGGTGGAGTGGAGGTCCTGGTTCATGGAGG
This sequence comes from Protopterus annectens, assembly GCF_019279795.1. Classification (NCBI taxonomy): domain Eukaryota; kingdom Metazoa; phylum Chordata; order Ceratodontiformes; family Protopteridae; genus Protopterus; species Protopterus annectens. Next base: position 632,298,449 of record NC_056725.1, on the reverse strand, counting down.
GTGATCCGTAGCAGGCCACATTCAACATTGTTGTTGTGGCTGATGTTAGCTGCACATGAATGATCACATAGGTATCATGCTGCCCCACTAATGTGGAGGTGTAGGTATCCCTGATGAATATGGATACAGCCCCTCCATGTCTGTCAGTACATGTTCCATTGCTGAAATGTGTGGTATGGGTTGTAGTCTGGTAGTGCTGGTTTGCTATCAGGAGCCTTAAGACAGATTGCAGCTAATTCACAGATGTTGATGTTGTCCATCCTGAGGAGTGCTGTGAGTGCATGCATGTTGTGATCACAACCCCTGGTGTTGAGTAGCATAAACCACATTGAATCTGCTATTGTGCTGTTTACAGAGCAGGTATTCACCTTCGGGACTCTCCTAAATAAGACACCATGGGGGCACCAATAGCCTTGGCCAGTATTCCAAAGTGTAAGGCAGACACATAGGCCGGTATGGTATCATTGCAGGCATGTTCCCCATCTGTGCTTGATTGTCATCTCCCCTGTAGGTAACCTAGTGGTAAGCAATAGAAAGCCTTAACCTTATACAAGACGTCTAGCTTCCAAGATAGGCATTTGGAGTGACTAAGTATCAGTGTTCGGTATGTCCATGCTGTACTCAACTGTTCCCTGACTACATGGTGAGTTCACACTGTATATTGTGATCTGAAGGTCTGTTTATTTGCATATTATGGCTGTGATGGCCTGCACGTTAGAGGTGCACAGATAGCTTACTATCTATCTGCCCAAGGTAATTTAGAAACATAACAACAGTGTGTTGGCCTTCCCCGCACCATTGATGAAATAACTGAGCCTCTGTCAAGCATAGTCAATGAAGCAATTCCAGGCAGAGTCGCAGGAAGCTGTGGAAGACTGGGGTTGTGGAGGGTGATAGGGTCACTTAGTGATCTAAAGAGGGCATGTGGCAATTCAACACCATTCAATTCCCCCAACAGGTCTTGCAGCTATCAAACTTGACAGGCTCATCCACCCCCTGGCTGTATGGTTCTGGGACACAAGATCCCAAGGGTGTATAGTCTGTTACCCATTCACACAACAAGGTTTCTCTTGAAGTGTGTCAATGAGGGGCTATCCCTAATGCAGTTAGGAATGTAATGTATTGTCTCACAGTACATTTGTTATATGTTGTTATGTCATGAGTACATGAAGCTCAGTGAGTTGGGGGCTACCGCCCTTTGCTAAGCCTAGCTTACACATAGAAATCATCTAAATAGGAAATAGGCAGAAGCAACATTAATGTCAACAGTGAAATGGTTGCAGCATCCACATAGTATCTGTGCATTCGAGGTTACAATCCCGATAAAGGCAGGGATGCTTATCATGTGCAAAAGTATACCTCGACCACAGCTTGCAGATATAGGTAGTAATCGTCTGTATAATAAACATTCAAATCACCCATATAAACCCATGTTTGCAGGAGAGTACAGTCAACAGAGAATGTAATGTCATGACTGCACATAGTGAGATGTGATGTCACTGACAGGTATATATCCGGAGTAGTTAGTGGATGTGGCTGTGTTTGCGCGCACAGGTTAGGAGGGTTGCCTAATGGTTAAGGTGTTTGCCTTACAAACACAAGGTGCAGGGTTTGATTCTCACAAGGGATAATTGGCTAAGCTTAAAATGGCTCACAGGAGCAGTTAGCTTAGTACGAGCCTATGAGCTTTCATATGTCACAACGTTTGTTTAACTGTGCTTAACCGCTGCTATAATGTCACACAAACACTGTTAAACATGCTTACAACTGGGTAAATGAGCCTTACTCTGCACTAAAAACATTCATAAAGCATCACAGGTGTCAAACCCTGGACCATGCACACTATAGGCATGGGACGTACCACTAAGCCATCCGAGGTGTGCACACCTTTCATGGTCCTGAGACTACACCTTATACCATATGCATTTCACTGTAATGATCACAAATGGGACAGTGGCCTTGTGAACATATGTACAGTACATTGTAATGTACTGTAGTTTGTGAACCAACACATTCCAGTCTACAGATGTATTACTGTTACAAACTAATACGAAATATATATATATATATATATATATATATATATATATATATATATATATATATATATATATATATATATATATATATATATATATATGAGATCCATACAGATTCCCGAAAACATTTTTCATTGAATGATTATCGTCGGTGGGGCATATTTACGTGAAAGTGCTTTTCACAGAAAAAGCATGTGTAAGTATGCCTGTTCTAGAGATTGTACTATGGTGCGGGTAAGGGAAAATCCTCTTTTTCCCACTGTAGTGCGATCGCGGAGAGAGAATATTAAAGTAGGAGGTTGTGGGGGGTGCAGGGGGGCTTGACCCCCCTGCATAAACGTAGATTTTATTTTTTTTAATGTAAGAAAAACTCTAGAAGCAAGATAAATGAAAATTTGTTTTTATGGTTTTCAATTAATTTAATAGAGTAATTAATATTAATGAGCTGAGCCTTGCCTGATTTGATGTTTCAAGATGCATTTTACAAACATTGGTGGATGTATTTTTAAAAATGTATTTAAGTATTTTATTTTTTGTAATATGTTGTATCTGATGAAGTCCTACATAGTTTGTGGACGAAAATGCGTTTTGTATTAAGAGCGTTAATGTGGAGTCTGTCCTTTGTGTTTCTGGATTAAATTTATCTGTGGAATTATATCTGGCGTACTCCATTCCATCTATCTTGCTTCTGGAGTTTTTCTTGGTTTTATTTGGAGCGCATTGGTGTTTCCTGGTTTGTGGTTTTTTTTTAATGTACTTTAATGAAAGCGCTTTTCAGTGAAAAGCGCTTTTGTTAAAGTGTGTTCGGTGATAATGGATTTGGCCTTTTGCACTTTTGTGCAAAAGTGCAAAAGTCCTAGCTCCATATATATATATATATATATATATATATATATATATATATATATAATACAGTTACAGCAATAGCCACATATATATATATATATATATATATATATATATATATATATATATATATATATATATATATGTATATAGATATATAGATATATATATATATTTAAGTATCTATGAACACACTTTGTGACACAAAACAACTCCAAAGGAATTGGAGTGTACACAAAACACATGCAGCATGCAGCTCTGGTATCATAACAATTAATATTAACCTAAGTCACCACAGAAGGGGTGGTTGTTGTGTATTTGAAGATTGGGGTGGGGGAGGAATGATGGGTAATGCAATCATGCCTCAAGGAGAGCCTGGGTCGGATGTCCAATAAGTGAACTGGGGCATACATGGAGTATGGGGACAATATAAAAAGGACATAAAGCAAGAATCATACTCATTCATAATACACCCTGTCATGTCACATTGCAAAACCTACTTTCACAACCATATGAACATTAACATGTGTCAGACATATGTACACCAACTGATTGTCACATATGTTGTCAGTTGTGAGGAATGTTTGTAGTACAATGTATATTCTAAACACCATAACATTTGTGCATATCTCAGATGCTGTAGTGGTAAAGTCAGTGACTGTGGTGTTCATGGTCCCGGGTTCAAGACCTGCAAGGGCTGTTAGGTTATTTTGAGGGCCAGAATAAGGGCTTTTGGATGCCAGTGGATTAAAGCACTCTTAAGTGGTTGTAAGCAGGTTTCCACGTGTTTGCGCGATGGTAAGCGGAGCTGCTACACGTTAAATGGAGAAGCGCTTCACATGTTTGACCTTTGCTTAACGTCGCACAGACCATGGGCAAATCTGCTCACAACCGCGTAAATGTGCATTATTCACACCTTCACTACCAGTGCCTATTCTGAGAGGTAAAATAATAACACCTTCCAGGAGTAGAACCCGCAAGCATGTACTCCATCCTCCAATTAACCTAACACTAAACTACCTGGGATGTACCTATCCCAGATGTGTATGGAGACAGGTTAAAACACAAAAGGGAGGAATGTGTTGAAATAGGACAACCCGTCATGTACTCAATTATAGGCGTACTCTCAAAAAAAAAAAATATATATATATATATATATATATATATATATATATATATATATATATATATTTATATATATATGTATATATATATATATATATATATATATATATATATATACATATACACATACATACATGTCTGTAGACAGCATCCGAAGTTGTGACATCTGAGTATATCATAGACTATAGCAATCACACATTCGGAACCACCCCCAAAACAATATGAACATAACATAGGAAGAGTATATGCCAATACGCTATTACAAATATGTTCTATGGACACAGTCACCAACACAACTGCATTGACTGCAAATATCCATGACAGAATTACACAGACAACTTTCATTTTGCAAATCTTTACATTCCGATGTATTGCCAAAAGGATTCAAGGACTAACAGTACCTGCATGCTATATAGGACGCATTTAATAGTGCCTTAATGAATCAGCCTGCATTTACCATAGTATTAGTCCACTAAGGGATAGGTGTTCCCATAGGGAAAGAACATCAACACACATATAGATGTTGTATAAAAGGGGTTCCTTACATACCTGCATGTGCTATGTACACCCACCAACATCTACCCCACAACCGGAATAATTACATCAATACATACTGTCATACCATAACCAGTTATGCAGCTGCTGTACAACTTCTGATGAAACCTTAACATACCTGGACACAGACACACTAACATGGCCCTATGTGAAATAGATGCCGTTATACATTTGAGCAGCTGCTGATGTAACAGGGTTTGTATGAACTAATCCCATTTCAGAGGGTTGAAAGGTCAGTTGACATATGTATGGGTGTATAAGTAAGATGAACATGTTAAAGGTGGGCTTACCATGCAAATATGACATGCATTGTGGGATATTGTGCCAATAACTGTGTAATGTTCAGGTGTCTAGACAGATCTGTATGCTATTTTACACAGCAGTTCTGATATGTTATGCAAACAGTAGTTATATCTATTGGCAATTACAATACTCAATAACAGGATACATATCATTTGTATTCATCTGACAGGTTAGCAGCATGATAGCAAAGATAATTGTAAGCGGCAGGTAACTATCCATGCACATAACATGTGTAATATCCACCTCTCTACTATCGTTTGCAAGCAATAACAGCTGTGCATGTGTACATGTTATGCAAATGTGTAGTGACCCTTGTTACAGGGCTGGGCCAAATGGTTATGTGCACACCTCCATAGAGTGGATATTGAGAGTACAGACACACTGGTTGAACTACCAGGTTTGTGTAGCCCAACCTAACAGCCTCCTGCACATACTGTATGTAAGGTCATGCACAGCACTGGTAATGAAACAGGTTGCACATCATCTTTAACTCCAGTGTAACATCTGCAGTAGGAGTGTAAGATGTAGGAGACAGCTGCCCATATGTAATAGCTGCATCATAGGTGATGGCGCACATTATCTGATTATATACTGATCATGTTGACAGAGGCATCAGAGCCTATTGATACATGAATCTGTTTGGGGAGTGGGTGTATGTGCCCAACAGAGCTCATGGTCCTGGTGGATATGTGAGTATATACCCAGAGAAGGAAACAGACCTGTAGACACATGCATCATCTATAATCAACTAATAGGATGTGATGTGCTCCTCAGAGGAGGTTCACTGCCAAGGTTAGCTACACTGTTTCCGTAATAGCCAGTGTTGTCATGCCTATAACACAAATAATTACATGTGAGCATCACTGTCTATAACATCTTCATAGGTAATACGTATACTAAAGACAGTACTTCGTACTTGTAGTACTGACTGTTCATACAGGCATGTCCACTAGTCAGCTACTGGTGTCTCCTAATGTGAGTTTTGTGTATGTGGCCATCCTGGGGGAATGTAATCTCTATGCCATGTACACTGCCAGACCCACCTAACACCAAACTCCACACATTGTCTGGGATGCAGCTACAGGGGTAAACTGGACAGCAGCCCAGTCTACAGCCATGACTGGACTGGACAGTCATGAGGTGTAGGTTAACACATATAGCTCATCAACACAACCAACACATACCCTTACCAGAACACAGTAAGGACACCCACACACACTACCGTTAATCATACACATTTAGGGATGCATCTAATTATCTGGCCGAACAAGTGACCCCCCCCAAGCAGGAAGAGACAGACACCGATATACACAAACTGTATGACATACTATGCATAATTGTGATACACCTCTGAACACATGACTGGAAACATGCCCAACAGTACTCATTTGTGAGTGCAAACCCTAGCACTATGTTACACACCGACCTATACAAGGGCATGCATACTGTCAGCTGCCTGTCTGACATGATTAGCCACATACTCATACACTCAGACCACCTATTGATATATACCCATGGCTCTGGCATATTCCATGTTGCTGTGCAGGACCTGTGATTCAGTAGCCTGGACAGCATGGAAACACATGTAGGAGCTGTCAGGTCTTGTAGGCCATGCAGGTATGTCCCAAGGCCTGGGTAGAATTCCACCACTGGCCAGAATGATACTGCAGTACAGGGACAAATGGACTGTATTCCACAATTGTGTAGTGTAAGTGGTGCATGCCACAGGGTATGCAGTATCTGTCATCCTGGGATAATATGGTTGACAGACCATGATGCTTTGCCAGACATGGCCTGCACCTGTCACCCCTGGGAATCTGGATACAGCCTAGGGTTCATGCTTCCCCTATAGTGCCTTCATCATGTACGGTTCAGTTGAGGGTCCACTGCTGTTACAGGGACAGCCAAGCAATACACTGCGGGTCTCGCTACACAATGATATATGTCAGAAACACTATACGGACACACATATGTCAATCCCTAACATAGAAAACATATATGTGCAGTGGCTGAGACATGTTTCAATGCTCTGGAGAGCACCCCTGCATGACCATGTTATAACACAAACCTCACCTTTTGCTTATTATCCTTTATTGGAACACACGGGCCACAAGTGTGTCCATATTCCTGAAGGATATGTACACCCCCACGCTAATTGCACTTGCATAACATCAGATGCATTATGCTGAGCAACTACCTTTGTGCCACAGTGGAATTCAAAATGCACCTTGAGACAGATCACCCATCATGGCCATCACCCTTTTAAACAAAAAAGGTCTATCGTTAAGGGACAGTTGGTTAGAGCGGCAAGAATGTGCAGTACTTTGGAAGACTTCCACAACGAGTGTAACTCATTGTCGAATATGTTTCTTAATAGAGGTTACCCGATACAACTGATTGACGAGCTAGTTATGGAGGTTGACATAAAGAGGACGAAAGGCTTTTATAAGGCCATTTTATCCCAGGGTAATTCTATTGCCGAAACCAGTCCCATTCTTGAGACGGCACCTCCTTCTAATTGTAATACTAATTCTTTAGAGTTTAAGTTGAGTACAACTACTAGGTTTGAGTCCTCTTTGAGTTACATTACTACTTATAGATTGGACTCTAATGTAATCCTCTCAATAATACGGAAGAACTGGGATTTTATCCTGAGTAGCCCTATTCTCTAGTAAGTTTTTCAACAAACGGATGGGTATGTACCCCTGTGGTTTTTGTAATAGGTGCCATAAAGTTAGATCAGGCCAGACTTTTAACATAGGTGACAAAAAATTCACAATCAGATCTCTGCTGAATTGTGAGAGTAGATCTATTATCTACGTGGCTTTGTGTGACTGTTGTCCTTGTTTTTATATAGGAAAGACCGATCGCAGGTTACGAGATCATATTTACAAACACTTGTATGCGATAAAAAACAAGAATGACAGTAACGCACTAGCCAAACACATTATTAATCAACCTGGTCATAGTTTTTCATTTATGGCCATTGACCAAGTACAAGCCACCATTAGGGGGGGCCCTATTCCACTTTTGCTCGAAACTCGTGAATTGGAATGGCAGTTTAGAACAGATGCCTTTCGACATCCTGGTCTTAATGAGAACTGCAATATATCTGCAGTATTGAAAATGAGGAGTTACTTGCGGTAGTGAGTTTAGTTAACATATCGACCTAGGTGTTTACCCCTCTTTTAGGACAATAATTAGTCTTAAACCCATTGCGGTGTTCATATTAGGTCTATATATACATGCCTTTCCCTTTTTTTCTCCCCCCCCCCCCCCGTTTTTCTCTTCCATACCCTTCTTTACTTCTCCTTTAGTTTTGTATTCTTTATTGTAATTTAAAAGTTGGACATTGCATTACACATTTTTACACTCATTTAAGTATTGAGTATTGTTTTTATGATGTAGTTTTCACTTTAATGTTTTAATGGTTTTATGTATACAATTGTTAAGTAGAAACACTTTTTAATTTGTATGACATCACTTCCTTTTTTACCTTTTAAATATGTGATTTACATTTTACCAGTTGTTATTTCTCTGAAGAAGCCACGACAGTGTGCGTGGCGAAAACGCTTGTTAACAATAAAATTGCGTTAAGATTCATTTGTTTGGCTAGTCTTTTTGCTGGAGCAAGGAGTCCGTGGACTTTTACGTTTCATAGATTGCTGCCTATGTTGTAGTTTATGGGTAGAGAGTTTTTACCAAAGGGATTGGCATTGAGCTTGAGGCCATGGCCCTGACACCAGGCATCTGTCTCAGCGAGGACCTTCTGTAGGATGTCCACATCATTTGGGGACCTGACTATGGCTCCTAGTTTTCAGTTATCTGTGAATTTCATTAGCCAGAGGCTTTCTGTGTTAGCCTGTACTTCAGAGAAGTAGATACCAAACAGGAGAGGTCCCAGGACGGAACCCTGTGGTACTCCACTTGTGACTGCTTTGAGGTCAGATTTGGAGTCTGCAACTTTTACAGTGTGGGTTCTGTCAGTGAGCCAGTCGGCAGCCCATCTTGTGACATAGGGATTTATACCTAGTTTAGTGAGTTTAGCTATAATTCCAGAATAGGGGATGGTGTTGAAAGCCTTGGTGAGGTCAAGATAGGCTGTGTGAACCACCTTACCCTCATCTACGGCTTTGATGACTGCCTCAAAGAAGTCGATCAAGTTCAGTAGGCATGATCTGCCTTTCACAAACCCGAACTGGGTGGGATCCAGAGGTTGGAGCTTACCAATGTCTTTATTTATGAGTTCCATGATGATACGTTCCATGGCCTTGCAGACCAGGCTCATCAGGCTAATAGGTTGATAGTTCCCAGGACCAGTGGTGGCTCCCCCTTTGTGGAGTGGGACAACTGCTGCTGTGCACCATTCAGTGGGCACAAAGCCTGATGCAAGGCTATTATTGAACATGGTGCTTAAGTGGGGAGCCAGTTCATTCTGAAGTTTGTGTAGAATGCACCCTGGGATGTAGTCGGGTCCCATGGATGCTGTGTTTTTGGCTTTAGAGAGTGCAACTTTTATCTGCGTAGTTGTGATTACAGGGACTCTGCATTCTTCCTGTATAGATTTGGGCCCTATAGAGGGTGGGGGGGTAAAGTTAACACTGAACCTATCTGCCAGGATGTTGGCAATATCAGTTGGTTCTGTAATTTTCGTGCCTTTGTGCTGTAACTCAGAGCAGATCTGGGTGCTGCCATCAAGATTCTTGACGTAGCTATAGAATGCTTTGTGGTTGTCCTTAGAATTAGTGGTGATTTTGTTTTCATAGCTAGCTTTGGAAGATCTTATAAGGGATTTCAGCTTCTTATTGAGGCTGACCAGGGAGCTCCTCCACTCATGGAATTTTACTCTCTTTTGCAACAGTTTCTTCCATCTGTTGTACAGTTTGTTTATGGCAGGGGACCACCAGATTGGCTTCCTTTTTTTGGTGGATAACGTCTTGGTTCTGTTTGGGATAGCACATCCATGCACTCGTGTAAGTGCTTATAGAGTGCATTTGTGTAGGATTCAGCAGTTGTAACTGTATTGTCCATCTGCATGGGTGTTATGAAGTTCACCACTTCTGTCTTAAGAAGCATGAAGTTGGCTTTGGAGAAATTTTTTACCGTGGTTTCCTTAATGGGGGGGGGGGGTGGGATGTGGATATCAAGGGAGATTAGCTTATGGTCAGATCATACCAACGAGGAGCTGACTTCAGGTGTGGAACATCGGTCACTCATGTTGGTAATGACTAGGTCTAGGATATTGTTGCCCCAGGTGGGGGTGTGGATAAGTTGATCCAGGGCATTGGAGTTTATGAATTCCAGAAAGCATTGAGCTAAGGAGTTGGTACACGAGTAGTTTTCCCAGTTAATGATGGGGTAGATGAAGTCACTCATTATTGGGGTGTTTGGTTAAACCCTAATATTTTCCAGTACATCAAGAAAAGAGGAGTAGGAATCCTGGGGCATGGTGGGGGATCTGTAGCACACTACAATTTGAATTGCAGTTTTGCCCAGAGTTAGTTGCACTTGGATAACCTTGGATGCATTATGCTGAGCAACTAGCCTGGAGGTATGGATATCCTTAATGAATATGGACACACCTCCGCCTTTGGTGTTTCGGTCCAGGTTACATGGCTGAAAAGTGTGGTATGAGTTATAGCCTGGTAGTGCAGTGGTGCTCTCTGGAGCCTTGAACCAGGTCTCAGTCACTGCACAGATATCGATGTTCTCCATTTTAAGGAGTGCCTCGAGTGAGCGCATTTTGAGATTTAGACTTCTAGCACTGAGTAGCATTACCCTGAGTTTTTGCTTGCCTGTTCCTGTTACGGTGGTGAATTTGTTATTTGAACCTTGCCTAAGAAAGGCACTATAGGGGCAGCAAGAGAATTAGACAGTATCTGGAATCCCAGGGGCAACAGGTGCAGGCCATCTGTGGCAAAGCATCATGGTCTGTCGACCATGCCATCCCAAGCAGACAGATACTTGATCCCCTTAGAATGACACCAGAAGCTTAGCCAATTGTTGAAGTCAATGATTTTGTCCTTGTACTGCGGTATCATTCAGGGCGATGGCAGAATGTTACTCAGGGTTAGGGTCATACCTGCCTTGGCTACAAGATCGGAGATCTCTTCCATGTCTCTTTTCATGTAGTCCAGGGAGGTACATCTCAGGTCATTCACACCAGCATGGACAATGACAGAGTCATATTTGTACTTGTTGTGGAGTGCCCTGAGTGCATGGGTTATGTGGCAGATCCTGGCACCCAACAGGCAGCTGACAGTAACCTTCGCCTTGTTTATCCTGGTGAATGGGACATCAGTGTGCCAGGCTATAGAGTCACCTATGACTAGTGTGTTCGGTACATTGTTTTTCCTTATTAGCTGTGGTTGAGTGGCACACTGAGTCTGTGGGCTATATGTCATTTGGGTTGTGTTGTGGGATGGGGGTTGCTTGCATTTCTGCTTTGGAGGTCTCTATTGCTTAAACAGATTATTTTTGAGAGCCTCCATGAATGTTTTTGTGTTACTATGTGTGGATTTTGGTGGTGTAAATTTAGTGAGACTATGTGGTGAGTGTGGTGTGGTGCAAATGTTTAACTTCTCCTCATGACTGTCAAGTTCAGTCTTGGTTGGAGAGAGCTTTACCTCCAGTTTGGCTAGATAAGTGCATCTCTCACAGGTAGTAGTGTTGGGTGGTAGGAGGAGAGGGTTGTACATGAGGCATTTTCTACATTGCCTCAAGATGCCCAGATTAATCAGTTAGACAGGAGAGAACAATGGGAACTGACCCTTGGACATGCCTGAATATAAAACTATGTTCCGCTAGATAAGTGAGAAAAGTAAGTACAAAAACCGCTTTCCTCTAGGTAATGAGGAAGGTTGAGTGCTGTAGTAATTAGTAGCTTATTTATTGCTTACAAGTTCTGAACAAGTGCTGAGCATGAATAAGCAAATTTAAGTGCTAAAACTAAGAATCTGTATCTGCACTAGACAAGTTACAGGACAGAAACAAATGCAAATGCAGGCTTTCAAATCAAAAAGTTGAGTGAGATGGAAGAGATTGCCCAAACGGCCAGTAACTACAATTTCTGGACCAGAACCACTCCTTATGTGGTGGACAGGTTACCTAGTGCTAAACACTCCCACTGATAAGTTAGAAGGCTTCACTCCAACACAGAAAGGCTTAGGGGGCTCAGAAACTTACATACAGTCCTGGATACAGCAAATCTGTATCTGGAACACTAGTTACAGGAAAGGTAGGAAACAGGCTTACAGTTTTTTTGTTTTTTTTTTTACAGGAAAGTAGCAAAAACAGTATTAAAAACAATTCAAATGCAGTGCAAGCTAGCACACTTGAGTATGTAGCAATATTAGACCAAACACAGTTTAAAAAATGCAATTAAATTAAAAAGGACTAAAAGCAAGTGCAGAAAGAGTTTATTAGGTAGAATAGGGTAAACAGATGGGACTGGGGGAGTGTCCCAGATCAAATCTACAGTGGGGCGAGCAACTGCAAAAGCCACCAAATTTAAACTACAAACCAAAAATAGGGAGAGTGGGTGGGACAAAACAGTTTCAACAGAGATCTAAGCAACAACAAATAGTACAAACTCTAAAACCAAAAAAAAAAATATCAGCTCTGTATATTTGCAGAGCAATCTCTCAGAACAGGGAGACAGCAGTTTCAACAGAGATCTAAGCAACAATTAACAAAATCTATAACCAAAATAAATATACTCAGCTCTGTATATTTGCAGACAGTCTGGAAGGCAGTCTCTCAGAACACAGGTTCCAGCAATTAATATACCTATGTCACAGGAGAGTTTGGCAACTGGACTTCTGACAGAACTCACACTACAGAGGGTGTCCGATGAACACACGCACATCAAACCAGTGCCAGCTACAGTAATACAGGGGTAATTCCTGGGACGCCCCCTCTTTGGTATCTATAACACATAGACTAACACAGAAGATATCAGCCTATTGATGTCTGCAAATGACTATGAACTAGGAGCAATAGTCAACTCATTGTGTGCTGTGTTCAACATACAGAAGGGCCTTAGTGTGCGAGATGTGCAGTGTGTGATGTATGGCCACATTCTGACAGCTAAGTATTGCATTGCCATCCCCTATATTACAAACCCTGTACCCATTAACTACCACCTAGGCAGCGGTCAACATAATGGCAACTGTGTGAATGAGATGCAGATGGACAGTACTTCCCTTTGATAGTTACATCACCACAAAAGGCAGGTAGCCATATGTGGTACCCCTAATTATGACAGGGTGCCATCCAGGAATATAGAAATAACTGCTGAGCCATACTCAACTCCCATGTGGCCCATAATAGATCACATATTTCCTTTAAGGGTTATTGCCCATGTTTACATGGCCTACAATGGCCTTCACAATCCCTAGCTGCACTATGTAGCATGTAGCCTACCCTGAATAAAGCCATGTCCAACCCACAGGTGCTGGACATGCTACACTTAACAGATCCTGATCCCAAATAAACACATACGTCATGGGCATCCACCTGTCTAGTACAAAGATCGCAACATGCCTGACAGATCCCTGTACCATGCACTTAACAATGTGACATGGTGTGATGACTGCATGCCAAACATACCAGTAACCATGTGTATCAGTTCTGTGGCACTGCTTGAACTGGCTACTGAATATTACCTGTCTGCTGCCTACAGCTAGGTAACCTGTCTGCCTAGGCTCATGAATGGCCCAGGGCATATACCCTACCACATCACTATGACCATACATGCCATAGTTGATACCCACCCCTGCGAATACCATCAGACTAGCTATTGTCCCATGTGTTACACATGCGCAACACAGGAAATACATGGCAGGATGCTACACAGCTGTACAGTGCCATGTAGATGTATATGGAAAAACACATACATGCTTGCAAGTCTGCAGGGTCACAGGTCATATCCCTAATGGCTATGTATGACTATATATGTGGCATATACACAGCCTTAAGGTTGATTGCATTAATGTGAACACATCCAGGCATGTGCTGATAGGTAAAGACACCACTACAGGCAAACAGATATGCCCATGTCAAGACAACATCCACATGGTGTATGAGCAATGTCATCACATGACACACACATATATGGCAATAACATCACATCACCAGTAGGTGTCAAATGTGTGTGACTTATACATGTCAGTGGTGTTAGTGTCATGTAGATCTACAAAGATGTATTTGTAAACTTAATAAATGTGATACACATGTATGTTCAGCTGTACTACTGTACTTCTCTGTGAGTTATTGTGACCTGTCTCCATCGTTATGTCTTCCAGGTATGTTGACGACAGTTTACCTAGGTTTTGTCTTTAATGAACAGACTTCTTCAGAACAATCACTTCTCAAACCCACCTCAACAATATATATTCTCACAAATGACATCCACTTAACACATTCATTAATCCATTAATGCATTAATTAATACATTTGAATTTGTAAACATCTAAAACTACTAAAAAATTACTAAAGAATTATTATAAAAAATAAAATGTAAATAAATATACTTTAGGTAAATAGTTATTAACAAATACACCCTATTACATAAATCTCAAGGATTTATGTATTGATGATTTTCCTATGGTTAGCAACATTTTTGGTATACCTAAATTGCATAAAGGATTGAATAACATCAAATTTAGGCCCATTGTTGATGGGAAGAGAAGTAAAACATGTTTTATAAGTAGATTTTTGGATTTTCATTTGCAGAAGGGGTTAAACAAATTTGGATACATAACAAAAGATTCATGGCATTTTTTGGAGAAATTAAGAACAGTTAGAATAAGTGATCATACAATTTTGTTGACTATTGATGTATGCAATTTGTTTTCAGTCATTCCAAATGAAATTGGATTGGAATGGCTGGAAAATCAGTTGGTAAAAACTGGTGTGTATGACCAGGATCGCATTAATGTGTTTGTTACCCTAATGGAGGTAGTATTGAAAAATAATTATATATTTTTTGAAGGGCATTACTACAAGCAAAACACTGGGGTGGCAATGGGAGCTGCTTGTGCTCCCATTTATGCCAATTACATAATGTCCTTCTGGGAACAGAAGTATGTTTTTACCAGTGAATATATGAAATATATACAATACACCTGTTTTTTGGATGACATATTTGTGATTTGGAAGGGGTGTGTTGAAACTATGAAAGTCTTCATAGATTATATAAATTGTACAGTGGAATTTTTTAAGTTCACTTTTGAGTTTAGCAAAAAATAATTGTCATATTTAGATGTTAAATTGAAAGTGGATCAGGTTAAGAAATGTTTGACATCTGGAATTCACAGAAAATCCACTTTTTCGAATTTGTATTTGAATTACCAGAACGGGCACCCTAACCATCAGAAAAAAGCGATAGTAAAGGGTCAAATGGTTAGGGCAGCCATAATGGTAAGTGAACATCAGGATTTTCTTAGTGAAGTGGAATTTATTAAGAGTATATTTGTTAAGCGTGGTTATCCTATTACCCTATGTGATTCCATTATGGATGAGATAATACACAAAAGGGGTAACGGGACTTACATGGCAATATTGACAATGAATGGTAATGGGAGCTTTCAAATGAATACGCATTCAGTAGTTGAAGTGGGAAATGAAATGACGAATATTACCACTGAAATGGGTGAGCCAATATTTTTCATAACTACATATATAGCTATGATGCTGATTATATAGTCAACATTATGCAAAATAATTGGAGACTGTTGAAATTGGATTGCAATGTATGGGATAAATTATGTAAGTCTCCAAAAAATGTGTTAAGAAAAGGGAGGTCATTCAAGCAGTTATTGGAAATGGGAGGTCGTTGTTGTATAGAGACTGGTAACACAAATAGAATTAAGGGTAATTTCAAGTGTGGTAGATGTAGTACATGTAAGTACATTTTGGTTACTGGTGAAAAAATTGTTGTAGCGGATGTGTCCATTAGCATATATGGACATTTTGATTGTTATACCAAAAATGTTGTTTATATAGCTAAATGTGCCCACTGTCCGGCCTTTTATATAGGAAAAACCTGTAGAACAATTAGGGAAATAATTAATGAGCATATACTGGACATTAGGCACATGAGAAATACCAGTGCTTTAGTTAAACATATTGAGCAGCACCCAGGGCATGAATTCAAGTTTTGTATAATACAGCATATCACGAAGGATAGTCAGGGTGCTGTTTTGGATGTGCACTTGGATATATGTGAAATGAAGTGGCAGTTGAGACTGGATGCTACAGTATTCCCGGACATCAATGATAATATTAGTATGATTTCCATTTTGAAATTGAAACACATTTTAGGATGATCAACTGTATGGTTATTCAAGATATATTTCAACAGGGAAATATTTTAATATAACATTTTTTTTAAAAGAATAGTTACAAAAATATAGGTGATAACATATATATTACATTATATTGTTTAATGTGTTGATATGTTCTAAATACCATTATATACGTATATGAACTTGTAATTATGAATATTTACCATGATAAATCCTTGAGATTTATGTAATAGGGTGTATTTGTTAAGAACTATTTACCTAAAGTATATTTATTTACATTTTATTTTTCATAATAATTCTTTAGTAATTTTTTAGTAGTTTTAGATGTTTACAAATTCAAATGTATTAATTAATGCATTAATTGATTAATGAATGTGTTAAGTGGATGTAATTTGCGAGAATATATATTGTTGAGGTGGGTTTGAGAAGTGATTGTTCTGAAGAAGTCTGTTCACTAAAGACGAAACCTAGGCAAACTGTCGTCAACGTTTCTATGTTTGGTGTAACCTGTGGTTCCAGATATTGGGTCGTAGCCGGTGGTTCTTTGTTTGTGGTTCAACAGTTTGTTGGGGAATTTTTCACCTTTATGTCTTCCAGGTATGACCTGTACTCGCCTGCCACTTGGAGGATGAGTTCCTCGTCCTATACCTCCTCGACAACTACACGGTTCTCTTCAGCCATGTACCACAGGAAACACAGCAGTGGGATGCCCTGTGGGAGGAACTCTGCAGGAGGGTAAATGATGTTGGCGGTCACAATTGCACCTATCAGCAGGTGCGCCGACACTGCACCGACCAGATAAGATGGGCAAAACAGCGTGCAAATGCAATCACCAGGGAACAAGGTGCAACAGGTGGGGGGGCACTCACCCAGCCCCCATTCACACATACCAAGGAGCAACTGGCCAACCTGGGGATACCTGCAGGCCTCAATCCATAAGCGAGCTGGTATTGTGGAGGTGGGTGTCTCTCAACTACCAAGCCTGGAGTTGCCTGGTAAGTCACTACTGCACATAAAACACAACCATATATCACATAGTTACATGTGTTACTGTACAATATGTACTGTAACATCATATGCAAGGCAGGTATGGACACATGCCACATACTATAGTCTACTACTTTATGTATGCACAGATGTGGATACTCCACAGGATAGTGTATTGTACTGGCTTATGTGCTAACATAGACATTGCACCCTGTAGCTACCACACAGGTGTGGATAATCTTACTGCTGTGACACCCCTGTTTAGGTACCTCTGGCATTTTGCAGGGACAGCAGCCTGTGTCAGGTGATATTGTTATTATTTACCAGGCTTGATACTGCACGGAACATATTAATTGCATGCTGTCTGCCATAACACACGTACACATAATGTATGGTGGTCCTGGTAATGGACACTGGTCAGACCTGCAATGCATCACACTGTTTACCTATGTGAAACAATTGTAGACTATTTGAAACACCTACACTAAACCTTCCAAACTGCCATTGCCAGATGTTTGGTCAACAGTGAATACAATGTTGGAGGTGTTTTCCACTGTAGGGACAGGTACTACATATCAGCATTACACATGCTGGGAATACGAACAGTACTGACAGAGAGCATATGTGTGCACACACACTTAATATGTTGGAGCTGGAGTATGGCCAGCCCACAAGATACATCCTTGTGGAGTATACCCTTGCTATGAATGTCACACACTGTCATGTGCTATAAGACATGTCCATGACATGTAGTGGGCTGACTGCAACACTGGTCAACTATCCCACAAAACAAGTCTCACATCTCATACATACCACCCTTTGTCTGCATAACCCTGTCCTCAGAGGAGCATATGACATCTATGGGTGTATGTCATATGGGATAACACTGACATGTGAAAGACAATGGCCATCACAACCATTGGACTGCACATGTGTACACATGGCCAGGGAGGATGGCTAGAGACATGAAGCAAAGCACACAGTAGAAGTGATGTACATGTGTCTACACCCTGTTGTACTTTGGCCTTTGTGTAATGGTGCTATTGCAGATGTGAAACACTAAACATCAGACAGGCCTGTGTACAGCTTGTGTAGGCATAACATGAAACCACCACATAACATGTCCTGAACATCTGGAGTGTGTCACGACATCGAAGCATACACCTAGACAGTATCCAAATACATACATGTGTTGCACAACATAAACATTTACCACATCCTGCCACAGATACAGTAGATTCACCTTGCTGGTGTCAGACATCACTGTCATGCCTGTGTCTCATGTGTGTGAGGTACACAGATGGCATGTGGGACATAGAGAATTTGTACGTTAGCCATGTGTGGGTATAGTTGGCAGGTATCAGTAATATGGTTGCAGATGTGCAGGGGTGTCATCCTTTTACCCTACTGTGACCTGTGTCACACATTCAACATTAGGGTTTATTGTGTATACACCTCGGTGACGCGGGTCACATTCCACATTAGCTATGTAATGTATGTGAACATAGTCATGGCTATGAACCGTGCCAGTAGCTAACACTATATAGCAATTGTGAAGCCACATGATGACCTGCAATGGCTATGCACATCAGCTTAATGTGCAGTATGTCCCTGCATATATGTAGGGTGGATAGACAACATTGCATCAGCTGAAGGCCCATGTTAGTATAACACATACCTGCATTGGGACACCATTACTGTACTGTAGATTGGAAAGGACACCATTGTGTTACACATGTATGCATGTCATTCAACACGTCAGCAGAAGACATGTCATACTACATGTGATTGGCAAGGTCATATGCCACACAGCAGACTGGTGTACTGTACACCTGTGCTGGTCTGTGGCACCATTGCAAAGTAGAGACAGCCATGTCAAACATGTGTGTACAGCCACATGCACAACGTCTACACTCAGCTCAGGGGTAGGCGGAATAATGTTGAACAGAGATGCACTGCTTTTGGGGAGATATGCAAACTAGGGCTTAGGCAAACATAGTATACAGTTGACATACCCTACTGCTCATGTCCTCACACATAGGGGCAGTGGCCATTACAAAGCATCAGTGGCAGATGTACAAAGGTCAGTGATGGTCCATTAACATGTGATGTATGTTGCACACTGGCAGTGCAGTGCAATGGTGCAAAGTGCATACATTGTGTTGCAGGTATGGGGCATAGTCTACTAACACAAAGGGTGCAATACAGGTATGTATGCTAACCACCACTATAATTATGTAAGGTGCATGCCATCTGCTATACCACATGCATGCTGTTGTGTGCAACTCAGTGATATATGATGACTACCACTATAATTGCCTAAGTTGAAACTATAATTGTCTATGCTGAATGTCATCCGCCATATCACATGCATGTAGCATGTGTGTCTGTGTGTGTCTGTGTGTGTGTGTGTGTGTGTGTGTGTGTGTGTGTGTGTGTGTGTGTGTGTGTGTGTGTGTGTCACTGTGTGTGTCTGTCTGTGTGTGTGTCTGTGTGTGTGTCTGTGTGTGTGTGTGTCTCTGTGTGTGTTTCTATGTGTGTGTCTGTGTGTGTGTCTCTGTGTGTGTGTGTGTGTGTGTGTGTGTGTGTGTGTGTGTGTGTGTGTGTGTGTCTCACTATGTGTGTCTAGTATAACTTGTAATGTACAGTTCTTGTCTTCCCCTCACAGGTGTTGATGTAGGTGCATTGCCCTCCTGCGGTCCACCTGATGTTAGTGTCACCACAGACTCTAGCAGTGATGATGATAGTATGATTGAGGCACAGACAAGGTTGTCAGGGGCTGAATCTGTGCCATTGGTTGCCATTCCACCAGTCTCCCTCTCATCCTCACACACAGTTCCCCTGCCTGCACATACCCCATCACCACTGGCCATACAGGAAGGACAGTTGGCGGGTTTTAGCATGGAACAGGAAAGTGTGGTGACTATGGAAGGTGTGCCTGCACACCATGCTCCCAGTCAACAGACAGGTGATGTCCCACACAGGCATGTGCCCAGTGCTGCTCATAGGAGGAGCACTGGCCAACATGCCCCTGCAGGACCAAGCACATCAGCTGGTGTCACCAGACGCATGTTTCCAGCTGTAATGGAGGCACAGGCACATGCTGAATGGCACAACAGAGATGGTCTGAGGCTTCAGAGGGCTGCTGTCCGTTCATTAACCAACAACATCCAGGCACTTGCAAATGCTCACCATCATCTTGCAGATGTTATGGATAGATGATTGGGTGACATGGTGGGAGTCCTTGACGATGGCATGTCAATCCTCAAGTGTGGAATGTCTGTGCTGGAAAATCTGGTGGGAGCGAGACATCGAGCACATGGACGTAGGCCAGCTACATCACCTCTTGAAGGTCTATGTGAACATGTTACTGCACATGTCCCCTCCCATAGTGGGGGTGGCAGCAGTAGTGTTGCTTATGCTGTGCAGTCCACACCAGGGTGCAGCAGGCCACATGCACGTGGTCCTGGATAGTCCCAAGAGGGACACGATTCCAGTGGACATGTGTCATCAGACTGTACCCAATCTGGACCTCTGCCTGGTAGTGCCCGTGCAACCCCTGGCAGGCGCAGGTCATGTGGCCATGGCTAGACACAGTGAACTGTGACACCTGCCTTGTACAGTCTGCAGCTGTCAATATTTCCCTTGTGTAGGCCAGCCTCATACCAGGCCTGTGTACATGCATACACACACACTGGAAACAAACGTAGGGCACCTCAACACACACACTCATAACATCCACAAACACCCAGTGATATCATATGCCCTAACACACACACATGATGTCATCCAATGGCACAGCCTATACATCTGGCAAACATTATCACCCTGTGCATATGATGATGCCTGTGCTGCATTCCTGCCACCCACACCATCGGTGCAGGGACATGTTCATATAGTCTGATGCACAGGGTGAGCATACTAGGTAGACAATTGTAGGATAATATTGTTGAGTAGTGTTGACAGGTAGCAGACATAACATGTATTGCAGTTTTGGAATGCATTTTGTACGTTTGATAGCATGTATCATGTGTAACAACACTAACAGCATGTTGATCCTGATGTTCTGCCTTCCTCTTTCAGGTGTACTTGCATGTGCCGGGGGATGTTGGTGTATGCAGGAGTCCCATATGTACATGTTGACTATCCACAGGTCAGTATGACAATACCTGCACGCACTTTGTAGCTTCCACATCACAGTTACATTCTCCTATGTTTTAATTATGTTTACTGTTCTAATGATCCAAGTGCATGATAGCTGTGTAGTAAGCTACTGTGTTCAGAGCTGTCACATCCATAGTGGGTGACATCACAGGTATAGTTACCTGGAACGCTGAGTGGGTAAAATTGTGGTATGCTGGATGACAAGGGTAAAGGCCGCTAGAAATAGTGGCATCACACTGGGAAGCAGTAATACCCACTGCCATGACAGCATCTAAACACAGATACACCCACACACTCAGGGAGTCCAGACACAGTAACACACACTCTGACACACACACACACACACACACACACACACACACACACACACACACACACACACAGTTGCCAGTGTTTGAATTTCAACCCCTGCCTATGTGCATATCATCATTATAGTACTACACAATTACAAGACATGCCACAGAGATTACACATGTACAGGTGGTTGGAATATCCTAAGATCGAGGACATCGACAGGGATACTAAAGTGTAGTGAGTGTATGTGGGGACGGGGTCCATCAGTAGGCTATGTAACAGCAGGTCAGACCCCAGGGCATACATGTTAACAGGCGGTTTGTATGCCCATCTATGATTGATGTTATCACCAGGCATGCTACACTGCTTTGAGTGGATGGGGGGAAGGGGCATTAACATTCCACTGTGGTAACATACAGCCTCACTCCAGGTAGTGGACAGCCACACACACACACACACACACACACACACACACACACACACACACACACACACACACACACACACACACACACACACACCGGCATTCACAAAGATATGCACCTATGTCACACACATACAGACACTTTACATGTGTGTGGTTCAACCACCTGTCTGTGGCTTTCTTTCTACACTTCACTCTGTACTGGTGTCACCAACAGTGTTCAGGAGAGTGATAACATGTGGGATGTATTCCCAACCATACATGACATATATGGACACACACCCACATGTGCCAGCACTGTGAATCAAACACATGGCTATCTCATGATAGGTACTACAGCCTACAGCACTATCACATCCTGATACAATGCTTACTGTCTCTTTCCTATGACAACTGTGCTGATATATGCACAATATATGCACAGGGGAGGTATTACTGTTACAGGTGTCATGGGGTTTGCCTTCAGTGTCACCCTTACAGCATTCTGCATTGTCTGTCTTCCACTTCAATTAACAAACCTGACCTTAGCAGGTACACAGATTATTGTAGGCCTGGTTGCAACACACCAGTGAGCTGTCCTCAGTAATCATTCATCTGCAAAGAAGCCCCACCACTTAGTAGTCATGTCCAAACATCTGTCCATACCTCATGTATGGCTTACTGTACTTAGAGCACATCACCATATACAGTTGGCAATGTTGATGCTGCATTGCAACAGCATGATGTACTAAGAAAACAGTCACCTTCAGACATCAGACACTGCACACACATGGAATCTACACAAACAGCAATACATGTATACATATGTGGTCCACATCAGTACATGCACTAGCAGGTCAAGAGGAAACATTCCACACCTTCCCCATGCCATGTGTGAAACATAGCCAAGCATCTGTGGCTTGTAAACATCTCACCCCAGCATGTACTGTCTATTGTGGTACTAAGGCTAATGTCCAGACAGCACACAGCATGCATGGCTTGTAATTGTTGACATGGGATATATGTAGGAGCTGTGGTCAAACATGGCTGTACATGTCATGAACATATCACCTGTGATTACTGAGGAGCATACAGTGCAGAGCTGGATTTCCCTGAGTCTGTCAATACAGGCCTAGTGTAGGTCCTATGGTCCTGTTATTTGGGTATATTTGTAGGCATTGCATTAGGTGGACATATCTAAAGACATACATGCCACATGGGGTGTTGTATGATATGATAGGTGTCATGGGTGACCATTAGAGAGGGGATATTACCTCTGTCAACATAGATATAGAACCTTATGTACTGTTAGCATGCTATTTCCCATGTGCATGTGTGTAATGGATGTAGCCTCCTGTATGTAGAAAGGTAAATGAAAGCTATGGTAATGTGATATATGTTGCATGAGTGTGGGATGTACATATCCAGGTCAGGTACGGTTAGGTCATATCTGACCATGAGGGTGTCTGCACCCATCTGGCTAATACATGGGAACTGAGACTCTTCAATACAAACAGGTAAATGGGTTTAGAAACCCACATCCTTCAGCCAAGTCATGCTACTGCATACCTAATATTCTATCATCTTTCTAAGGTTGTCACTGGAATATGTGCTTTCTGTCCCTATCAGACCGCTCATACAATTGGGGAAAATACAAACTGAATCAGGGACATGGCATAACAACATCAGGGACACATTTAAATTATTGGTGCTATTAACCTGACACATTGACAGACTCAGAGCATATGTATTCATACACATTTTCTGCGGTAAATTATGTTTATGACTCTTAATTGTTGTTGTTATCCATTACGTGTAATTCACCACCTTTCCAAAGGATGTCACTAGTTTCAGGACGGTTTAAGTGGGACAGAGTTAGAAAGTGAGTCGGAAACAGGAACGTCCCTGGAAATCGAGGACAGTTCAAGGGTATGGTCCCTATTTGTTCCCCCAATGGTGTATGGCCTGTCCAGTGGAAGTGCTCTTAGGGTTTGGGAGGTATGGGCATCAGCTATGCCCATTTTGGAATATTACTTACATCCCCAGGATGGTCCTAAGATGACTTTGCCAGCCAACACCTGCACGCCTAGGCCCATAATTGCATACCCATAGTTGCCCCACCTAACACTCTTCTACAGCACTCATCCTTACTGTGGGTGCTGGTGGGGTATAAATGCACTACTACACACTGCCCACTCTCCCCGTGTCAGGACACATGTCGTATGTTGTGTCGACCTATGGGTTATCAAGCTCGCACAACCTACTGGTCCATGTACATCTATAGCCTGGTTTGATATGTCATTACTGGGACTGGCACTGATCATTAATTTTTGGTGTCCCACAAGGGACATCGATGTCTATGTTTCAAGATTAGACATTGCAGGTCTCTCCGATGGGTGGTATCCTGCCGGTGGTCTGGGAAGCAGTAGTGTGTTTACCTTTATTGTGTGTCTGTTTGTCTCACCAGCCTAGCTGGGGGGGTTGATGCTACGTGTTACACATTTGTTTATTGGACCCATCACCCCCATATGCACGGCCTGTGAACATATGTTACTCGTAACTGCTGTATCATATCCTACCTATATACATGTGTATATTTACTGTCACATATATATATATATATATATATATATATATATATATATATATATATATATATATATATATATATATAGGTTCATAGGTTCATAGGTTCATACTAGGCTATCTGCCCTAGGGCATTTATAAGCCTAGCCAGAGTGTGTTTGGCTTTCGCCACCCATTTTAAATGAATTTTGCTATGCC
Source organism: Protopterus annectens (assembly GCF_019279795.1). Taxonomy (NCBI): domain Eukaryota; kingdom Metazoa; phylum Chordata; order Ceratodontiformes; family Protopteridae; genus Protopterus; species Protopterus annectens. The sequence goes on along the minus strand of NC_056725.1, from coordinate 632,273,640 downwards.
CTTTTTTGAGGTTAGTATACTGTGCCTCTGTCTAACAGTGACACAGAAGTGATACCTGGGGTAAACCTACTATCTCCCATCCACTCATCAAGATCCTCTTGAAGAGAGTCAATGAGGGACTCTGCCTAACCTGGACTGGGATTTTATTCCAGAGTGAAGGGAGCCTCTGGGTTATGAATCTGTCCCTCCAGCATGTCCTATTTATTTCAGTGCTGAGGTTCAAGTCTCTCGAGCGTGTAGCTCGATGGGATTTGGATTTTCTGAGGTGCAGCATGTCCATTAATTCTGGGTTGGACATGGCTTTATACGTCAGGCACAGATCACCTCTGAGCAGGCGGTATGCCACTGAGTAGAGCTGGAGTTTCTTTAACCGGGCAGAATATGGCATCTGTTTGAGCCCTTTGATCCTCTTGGTGAGGTACTTTTGGGGTCTTTCCAGTTGCTGCAGGTGTCTGGTAAGGTACATCCCAAAAGGGGCATTGTACTCAATTATGGGCCTGCTGAGGGATGAGTAAAGAGGCACGATGACCTCCCCTGATCTAGATGTGAATCCCTTCATGATTAGGTGGGCTATATAAAAAGTTTTTCTAACCACTTTGGCCACGTGGTTGTCAAATGAGAGATTGCTATCAACTTGGGTCCCCAGGTCCCCAATTACTTCTTCCGTACTTAATGGATTACCACCTATGTGGTAATTTGTGGCCACTTTGTTTTTGCCAAAGGGGATGTCTATACAATTTTTGGCATTTAGCTTGAGGCCATGGCTCTGGCACCAGTTGTCTGTTTCTATGAGGCCTTTTTGTAGGATGCTTGTGTCGGCTGGAGAGTCGATTATGGCGCCCAGTTTGCAGTCATCTGTGAACATGGTCAGCCACAGTCCTTCCGTGTTAGCCTGTACCTCCGAGAAATATATACCGAACAAGGGAGGTCCCAGGACTGAGCCTTGTGGGACGCCACTTGTAACTCGTTTGGAGTCTGACATGGCTCCAGCAATTCTAACCATGTGGGTTCTGTCCTTGAGCCAGTTTGCAACCCATCTAGTGACATAGGGGTTTATATTTAAGTTGGTGAGCTTATCTATAATGCCCGAGTAGGGTATTGTATCGAAGGCTTTTGCAAGGCCCAAGTAGGCTGTGTGGACCACCTTCCCCTCGTCAATGGCCTTGGTGACTATTTCAAAGAAATGTACCAGGTTTAAGAGGCAGGATCTGCCCTTAACAAAGCCAAACTGGGTAGGATCCAGTGTCTGTAGGTCCCCAATATCTTTATTTATGAGGTCCATGATGATCCTTTCCATAGCTTTGCAGACCAAGCTAATCAGGCTTATGGGGCGATAGTTTCCAGGATCCGTTGAGGCACCACCTTTGTGGAGAGGGACCGCTGTTGCTGTACGCCACTCTTTGGGTACATATCCTGTAGTAAGGCTGAGATTGAACAGTAGTTTTATGTTTGGGTTTAGTTCTTCTTGGAGTTCATGTAAGATGCAGCCCGGGACACCGTCTGGTCCCATTGATGCCGTGTTTTTTGCTTTGGAGAGGGCGGCTCTTACCTGAGCATCTGAGATGTCAGGGGGGCAGCACTCTGCTGGGATAGATATTTGCCCTTTTGGTGGGGAAGGGGGTTAGAAGTTTGCGCTGAACCTGTCAGCTAGGATGTTGGCAATGTCTGTGGGTTCGGTGTATTTTTTGTCATTTTGGACAAATTCTGAGCATATCTGGGAATTCCCACCCAGGTTCCTAACATAACTAAAGAAAGCCTTGTGATTATCCTTAGTGTCCTGTGCAATTTTCCTCTCGAAGCAGGCCTTAGACTATTTTATGAGTGCCCGTAGTTTTTTGCTAATACTGATCAGAGATGCCTTCCCTTTTTGGGATTTTGCTCTATCATGTGGTAGCTTCCTCCTTCTATTGTATAGTTTGTTTATGGCTGGGACCACCAGACAGGATGCTTAACTTTGGAGGATTGGGTCTTGGTTTTATTTGGGATTGCATGATCCATGCATTCCTAAAGGTGTTCATAGAATGCGTTTATAAAGGATTCTGCGGTCTGGGCCGTGTTTTCCACAGGCCCGGGGGCTTTGAAGGATTCCACCTCAGTTTTGAGGAGTGTGAAATTTGCTTTAGAGAAGTTTTTCACTGTGGTTTTCTGGACAGGGGCTGGGGTCGGGATGTGAATATCTAGTGAGATTAGTTTATGGTCTGATCTTACCAGTGAGGGATACACTTCTGGTCTGGAGCATAGAGTCCCCATGTTGGTGATGATCAGGTCTAGTATGTTTTCCCCTCTTGTGGGAGTGGCAACAAGTTGTTCCATAGCATTTGAGTTTATAAATTCTAGGAACCTTCGGGCTAGGGTGTTGGAGCTAGAGTAATGCTCCCAGTCTATGTTAGGGTAGTTGAAGTCACCCAATATAATGGTGTTTGGAGGGACCTTCATATTTTCCAGTGTTCTCAGGAAGGCTGAGTGGGGTTCCTGCTTTTAGGAGGGTGGTCTGTAGCAGGCTATAAACTGGAAGGCAGTTTTACCCACTGTTAGTTGCACATGGATAGTCTCTGATGCTTCGTGCTGTGCCACCAACCTGGAGGTGTGGGTATCTTTGACGAATATTGATACTCCCCCTTTTTTTGTGGTTCAGTCCAAGATTTGGGGCCGAAAAACATGGTATGAGGTATAACCTGGTAGTGCTGGGGTGCTCTCGGAAGCCTTGAACCAGGTTTCTGTTACTGCACAGATATCGATGTTCTCCATGCTAAGGAGAGTTTCGAGTGCGTGCATCTTGATGTTTAGACTTCTGGCATTGAGTAGCATTACTCTTAGTTTCTTATCCCTTGTGATACCTATGGACGTGGGTTTGTCTTTTGAGCCTTGCATAAAAAAGGCACTATGGGGGTGGCAAGAGCCTTTGCCAATATCTGAAAGCCCAGGGGTGACAGGTGCAAGCCATCTGTAGCGAAGCATCGTGGCTTGTCGAGCATGTCATCCCAGGCAGACAGGCATTGGATCCCCTTTGAATGACACCAATACTTAAGCCATTTGTTGAAATTGATCATCTTGTCTTCATATTGTGGCATCATTCTTGGTGAGGGTAAGATGCTACTCAAGGTCAGGGTCATACTGGCCTGGGCTACATGCTCAGAGAGCTCCTCTATGTCTCTTTTCATGTAGTCCAGGGAGGTACGTCTCAGGTCATTCACACCAGCATGGACAATGACTGAGTCATATTTGTACTTGCCTTGGAGTGACCTGAGTGCTTGTGTTATGTGGCGGATCCTAGCGCCCGACAGGCAGCTCACCATGACCTTCTCCTTGTTCAGCCTGGTGAGCGGGACGTCAGTGTGCCTGATAATAGAGTCACCTATTACAAGTGTATCACATGTGTTGTTTAGCCTTAAGGGCTGTGACTGTTCGGCACACTGGCTTTGTGAGCTATGTGTTGCACGTGTTTTGTTTTGGGGTTGCTTGGGTGTCTGCTTTGGAGGTCTCTGCTGCTTAGGCAGATTTTTATTTAGAGCCTCCGAGTATGTTTTTGTGTGTTTATGTGTTTGGTTTGCTGTCGTGGTAGGTCTATGTGAGACTGGAATTGTAGTGAGTGTGGTTTCCTTCTCCTCCTGACTGGTTATGCTTAGCCTCCAGTTTGGCTATATGGTTGCATCTCTCACATGTGTTGGAATTTGTTGGGAGGAGGAGAGGGCTGTCTGTGTACATGAGGCAGTTGTAACATTGCCTCAAGATTCCCATATTCACCAGCTGGACCAGAGAGGAGATTGACAACTGACCTTTGGACATGCTAGAATAATATTGGGAATTCCTTTATAATTGAAAACAAGGGCCAGTGGGGAGTGAGGGTGTAGTGCTTTTAATTTTTAGTGCTGACTTATATAATTGCTTTAGTGAGCAAGTGCCAGGTATCTTAAGTGCAATGTGTTACAGGTAACTTAAATGCAAAAACGACAAACAGTAACTTTCTTTCAAGTGAAACAAGGAAATGAGTACAGTAAGCAATGCAGATATCACTAGTGATCCACAGAAGCGCTGAGAAGCCGCATATTAGGTGGAATTAGCATTCCAGGGAAATAACAAGCAAACAAAAACAAGCATATAAACAAAGCTAGATTCAGCAGGCCTGGATCTAGTCTATGCTACAGCAAACAAGGTGTACCAATTTCAGTAAGATACAGTTCAAATATTCAGGCACTATAAACCTTTAACCAGAAATTCCCAGCTCAGAAGGGCAGAGTCCAGCCTCTTCTCCCACAAGAGTGCAGACCACGAACCTTCTTAATGTAAAATAACTGGCCTGAAGCCCAAGTGCTTAAACCAGAACTAATACACTTTTAGAATAACAGACACTGAGCCCTCAATCAGCAGTTTCCAACTTAGAAGGATGAAGGCTACCTGTCCTGCCACCACAGTGCATGCCACAAACCTTCCTAATGTAAAACAACTGGTCTGAAGCCCAAGTGCTTAATCCAAAAGACTTAGAATGATAGCTACACTTTAATCAAGTTACTACCAAACAGTAATAAATACAATTGAATACTTTAGAGAATGCCTGGATTAGTGCTCAAGTTACACAAACAAAGCTAGATCCAGCTGGCCCGAATCCAGTCTATGCCACAGCAAACAAGGCGCACCAACTTCAGTAAGAAGCAGTTCAGATATGCATGCACTATAAGCCTTTAACCAGAAATTGCCAGCTCAGAAGGGCAGAGTCCAGCCTCTCCTCCCACAAGAGTACAGACCACGAACCCTCTTAATGTAAAATAACTGGCCTGAAAGCCCAAGTGCTTAAACCAGAATTAATACACTTTTAGAATAACAGACACTGAGCTCTCAATCAGCAGTTCCCAACCTAGAAGGATGTAAGCTACCTGTTCTGCCACTACAGTGCAGACCACAAACCCTCTCAGTGCAAAACAACTGGTCCGAAGCCCAAGTGTTTAAACCAAAAGGCTTAGAATGAGTTACACCAAGCAGTAATAAATACAACTGAGTACTTTTAAGATGATGCAAAAGTAAAACAAAGTAGGTAGAAACACAAGTACAGTAAAAGCAGATGAATTTTTTTTTTTTTCTGAACAAGTGCTGAGATCAAAGAAACAGATTTGAGTGCTGAAACTAGAAAACTGGCTAGTTATAAGAAAAAAAACTAAGCTAGAAGGCTTCCTCCAACACAGAAGGGCTTGGGGGCTCAGAAGCCTACAAATAGTCTATACCACTTAACAGGAAAGGCAGAAAACAAGCTTAAATTTTTTTTTCTGTTTCCCAGATGCTCTCTTTGTACACAGTAGGAGTGCCTAAAATCAGAATATGATCTCACTGCACTCAGTTGAGTGAGCAAATGAGATGGGCCCAGAAGGAGTATCCAAACACAAATTTACAAGAGGGGTGGGCAGTTTCAAGGCCACTAAGATTAACACCAAAACAAAAACAGGGAGAATGGGTGGGACTAACTGAAGAGCAGAGTCAAAACTTCCAGTTCAGTTAATATTCCTGCAACACAGTTAAAATCAATTTAAATACTGTATTGTTTGAAAAAAAGTGCAGATAAAGGTACTTAAATTCTCTTATACGTCCAGTTGAATACAGCTAGTTCTTAGCCGGCCAAAGCTGAGGTTTTTAAGCAGAAAATATTTCACATTGTACCACTTAAATAGGCAAGGACAGGAAATCAAAGAATGTGGCTACCCCCACACCTGTAATTACTAGCAAATAATAAAATTCAGCAAACACTGACTAACTTCCAGTTCAGTTAATATTCCTGTAACACAGTTAAAATCAATTTAAATACTGTATTTTTGGGAAAAAAAGTGCAGATAAAGGTACTTAAATTCTCTTATACGTCCAGTTGAATACAGCTAGTTCTTAGCCGGCCAAAGCTGAGGTTTTTAAGCAGAAAATATTTCACACTGTATATTTCACACACACACACACACACACACACACACACACACACACACACATATATATATATATATATATATATATATATATATATATATATATATATATATATATATATATATATATATATCTGTACGTACGCATGCATATATATCTACATGATTATTTACGTTGATCATACTGCTGACTGACTGTGCTGTCTGCTTTGTTTGTGATAACATCAGAGTTAAGTATAACTGCCGTGGCTTAGTGGTAAATCACATTGGTTGTGGTGTGTAGGGTCCTGGTGTCAAGCCTTGCCGAGGCAGTTTATTGTGTTGGTGGGCAGAACAAGGGCCGTTGGACAAAGGGTGGGTTCAACACTTTTCAGCAGCGGTTTTCCGTTTCACCATATTTAACCGCCGCTTTCCGTCACGCAAACACCTTCACCATTCCTACTGTGATACATCACCCCAGTTCACATTTCAATGGTATTATATCGTTATACAGCATAAAATGTCAGAATATGCCCGTATACGGATTCCGCTTCATAAATGGTGTATGCTGCAGTTGAACTGGCAATGTCTGCTCGTTAGGTGGATGCTCAAACCACTACACTATTGCTGTTTTGCTTCATTTGCATGTATACCCATGGTTCATAGTTACCCGAACACACGCCACAACACTTCACTAACACAGCAGTCATCCATTCTCCAGATGGAAATACACCACACCACTACACATGCACCACACCCTACTGCTCTAGACATGTCCCGTATGTTAGCTCACTCCAAGTATATTCAGATGTACCAAGCTTAAAGTCCTGGAACATACATTCATATAATGGTCAGGCTGTTCAAATAGTCTTCTGGTTTTCTTCTTGTCCGACTGGAGGCTGGGATTGCCCTGTACCTGTTTGAAAGTCAGACTTAGCACATGGACAATGATAGTCCCACTGTTAGCATCCTACCTGTGGTTGGAGATGCAGGAGGTTTGCTCACCTCTGGCCTGCTTGATATGACAGCACTAAATAATACAGGGGTTCCGCTGCTGTTTTCCTTCACACTTGTTATGAATGTTTTATTGTGACCATGTTCATTCTTCATGGATATATATATAGATATATATATATACATATATATATATATATATATATATATATATATATATATATATACATATATCTGCCTGTACATACACATGCATATACACCTACATGCTTATTTACATTTCCCATACTGTTGAATGACCGCCACTTACTGTCACGCATACCCGCTTACGTTTGCTTGAAAGTGCCTTAATCACCCTATATCCAACCTCCATTATTCTGGGCATCATATAAAATTAGCAGCCCTTGCATGGCTTGGACCCAGGAACAGAAACACCATAGTCACTGGTTTGACCACTAAACCATCAGTGATACATTCTGCATGGATAGTAGTTAGGATATATGACTTTACTACAGACATTCCACACTACTGGCAACAAATGTGACAGTCGGTTTGTGTACATATGTATAGTACATGTTAATGTTCATATGTTTCTAAGAGACATATGTATACATTTGCAATTTATTTATGAATAGGACACATACTTGACAACTACTTATATGCATGTATGTGTGATGTGTAGCTATACAAATATAAGTATGTACATTTATAGATATATAACTACATATCTGGGGTTATACATGGCCATGTATATGAACACCTGCATCCGGGAGGGACCTGTACCATTTGTATACAGGGGTTATGTGCATCATTATGACATGGAACCTGGGTAGGGTATACAGTTTGTGGACATGTACTAGTTGGAAGATGGCTATGGGGAAGATTCTTGGGAACATGTGAATGGTATATGTTCCCGATAATGCACGTGAGGAGATGTGCATCACGGTCAGGTGTTTAATCCCAGGTTGTAGGTTCTGCAGGACCGGGTGGAGGCTGAGCAGGGCTGTGGACAAGTACTGCTAATCTGACTTGTGTCCAGATGTCAACGGAAGTGGACATTGTGTTGTGCCACCAAGTCTAATCTTCAGAACAGACACTTATCCCATGAAGGATGCCCACAGATTGTGGACGCCGATGAACCCCGTTCTTTTGGCTGTATGAAAATGAGGGAGGGTTATGCATGCATGGGATACCTAGTTTGCGAGCCTGAGACTGCTTAGGGTGAGACTGCCTACTTGATGTGGGTAGCAGGCACTATGTGCAGATATGGCTGGTCCAAGCTAGCAGCCCGAGTATGGGTGGTTTTGGTGGACGTGCAGCAAGGGGGGTTGGTGTGCTGTGGAGGGGACAATGGGTATTCACTTATGTATCCAGGTGGTAGGGGTTGGATGGCTCAGTTCAGGACAAACCATTATGTGGTGTGAGCTGGTACTGTTTCTGTACATGTCTATCGTACATTTTAATGTTCTTATGTTTGTGGGATTGTGTTCTGCAATATGACCTGACAGGGTGTATTGGGGATGTGAATGTATGTTCTTTAGTTTCCTTTTGGATTCTCCCACTGCATCCTCGTACACCTCCAGTTCACCTATTGTACATCCAACCCAGTCTCCCCTTGGCAGATTATTACATTACCCATCACCCCCCCACAATCCACATACACACCATCCATCCCTTCTCTGGTTGTTAGCCCATGACACAGACAGCAGTACACATTACCTACTCTACATATCTCTGGTACCATTATGGTTTTGAGGCCAACCTTAGCATATTTGGTCTTCCACATGCTGTACTTCACGCACCTAGGTACACGCAAATACTTATCTTTCATGACATGGTAGGTTGACCCAGCTTATAGCCATTCATTTTTGGGCCGTCCAGACATGGACGACTCAGACCGTGAGTGGGCAGATATTAAGCGAATGCTCTGACCATTGGGCTAGGCTTAGCAAATGGCAGTGGCATGCAAACACGCTGCGTTTCACTTCCACTTGGTATAAAAATCAACACTACAATGAAATATGGACACGGGTTTTAAATGTAATTGTTCGAGGGGCAGGGGCTCAACATTCAGCTGCATGCTTGTGTGTTTACTCCTGTGATTTTATTTTGGTGTTCATGGAACTCTCTTGTATGCTTTGCATACATTTCAGTATCCACGGACACTGACAGGAGTGATTACTATTAGAAGCAGGCTGTACTAGTCAGCATTTTAGGTTGTGTGACTGTAGCCGACATGTTCACACCTCTGTCCAAGCTTAAACATGCCCACCTGCACTCCCGCACATTTCCTGTGCACGTGGATGGTGCGGCAGCATGCCTTCATTAAAATGCATATGGTGCTGCTGCGCCATCTCTACGTCACATGCTCAGCGCAAGGCTAACACCGTCCTTGCGCCGAACTTCATGAATCCCAGGGTATGTGTGTCCACGTCCATGTATTTATGTCTGTGTGAGTGTGCGTGTGTGTGCATATGTGCTTTTATCCACACATCTGTTATAGACTGCCATCCTATCCAGAAGTACTTGGAGCTGCTGTGAGCCAGAACAGTCTCCTCAGTGATCCTAATCTGGTTACAGCAAAGATCAGAGAATGAATGACTGTGCTGTGGAATGAGAAGCAAGGTAGATTCATAAGTTGTCATGATCCAAGGTAACAGAATTGGGGAATGAAAGTGTAGAACCATACATAAAACATGACAATTATAATTTTTACTGTGTATGAAGAGAAAAGTAGAAGTGTTTGGCTTCAAGCTCTATCAGGAATTAGCTTAAGCCTGCACGAAGAGAAAATATTTTATGAGACTGATGGTAATATGTTACAAAAGTGGTTAGCAGTGAATATGCAAAGTACGGAAGTCAGATTATGTTCAAGTTTAGCTAAACACTTTAAAGGTCAAAAGTCCAACAGGTTTTGTATAGTGTAATGATGCCACAAGAAATATGCAGTATTGTTTATTCCAGCAGTCAAATTCTGTAAAAATCTGAAATCATGCACCTATACCAAAAGTGAAAGGAGATTATGGGAAGGGACTACAAGTTATATAATAAAGAAACTGGAAAAGGAGTTTTATTTAACCAACACTGGCAAAAAAAAAACAAAAAAAAACTTAAAGACCCCCCCGGTATTCTGAGGAAGAGTAGCACATGCTTTAAGTAACTTTGGCCTAGATGTCAATTTACATGAAAGACATAGGCATACTCACACTGATTTGTGCATTAATGTTTGAATAGACACATGCCCTGACTACAGCCAGTTACTGCAGAAAAATCAGACAGAAAAACTAAGGTATGAAGATATTATGAGTATCATAGGAAATGAGCTATATCTGAAATGGCTGAGCATAAAATAATCTCTAAAGTTAACAATAGAGATGTCTATATTACAGATATAATATTGCAAGTCTGAGAAGAATTGTTTTTCCAAACATTATTACAGACTAAGTCTTAAACATTAACAGCATGGTGCCAGAACCTGTAATACTAGCTAAAATAAACCTTAGCACCCACATGTAATTTTCCATCCCAGATATGAATGAGTAATTTAAGCTGGTTTACTTCTAAACTGTAATCATGTCTATCAAGGGAATGAATGCAATTACTTCCTGTTGCCCTGGTTAACCTGCAGTGTAATTATAATATGAACAGACAGAATTAGTCAGACAGTTTACTCATATTCCTTTATAAAGAAATCTTGTACTGAATCTGGGGCTCTGGGGCTTACATCCAAGTAATAGTCAAGTGTTAGCGTCACACTTTCAGTTATTTCCACTCTCTCATAAGTATTTTGGAATATAAAGACTATCACATGCCATCTAATCCTACTCTGCAATCTGTTCCTATTAAATCTATATTTGCTCCATTCTGTGTCTAGCCTAAGCATTCTCAAGCCTTCACATTGCCTTTGGCAGTATATACTCGAGGGGATTTCTCCACGACTCTACCTTTATATGCATTCCATGGATTGTACGGTTGCTATATTACCCAAACTGTCATTTTAGACAAAAATCTTTAAAGATATTTCATCAATCAAATCATTATTTGCCATATGCAGATTCCAATATCCAAAACTTTCAGCTCAAGAATTAATATTGCATAACTGTAATTTGTTTATGCACTTCTAATGAAACTCCATCTCAGCAGACTTGGGCATATGTTTCATACTTTTTTATGTTAACGTACATCATAGTTGGATAGTGAAGGCTGGCAAGAGTATATACTGATCAGATGTCATAATAGCCTTTTGTATGCAGCTTAAGAAGTAATAAAAAATCCCATTAAGAAAGAAATTTAGGATAAATATTTAACCTCTCACAGATCTGCAAAAGAAAATCTGACAATAAAGCAGTTTAAAGAAGCCTGTATTTAATTTTTAATCCTTCAGTTGTATCTGTACTGTTTAACCTTTTGGAAATGCAAATCATAGAACTCACTTTCAAAAACACTAGCAGAAGTACAGTTACAGGAACATTTTCTCATATTTGGTGTTCATTTGATTGCACAACATTTCCAGTCTGAACACATCTCTTCAACGTTACCCAAGGTGCAATGTGAAAATGTATGTTACAGACTCCGCCTAGTCAATTTGCATTTATGTCAGTGCATGTCAGAGTTCAGGTTTCTAGTATATAACAAGAAGGAAATCTGTGGCAGACATCCTTGGAGTACATTGTGCTAAGCATTGTTATGCCATGGTACTATGTCAGTGTTTACAATACCTTTAATTACATATTATTCTGTGTCAAGTGCTATATTGGTGTAAGTCAGAGAGGTATATTTAAAAAAGAAGATTTGCAGGTTTAGTCACAAGATGTTCAAGTATTTTAATGCTAATTATATATCATTCAGTTTGAATTTGTGTACAGAAATTATATCAGTCACAAGCTCTAAGTTGACAAGACTCAAATCTTTTCTTCTCTCTAACTGGATCTAACAGTGCCTCACTGCCTCCCCCATCACAGTTTCATCACACTAACTCTTCATCTATCCAAAACTAATACTTCTTAAAACAGTCGAAGTAGCCACAACCATTTTCACATTCCTAATTACTTTATTTCTCAATCTTAAATGTAACAATATTTTCATAGCTGCTTTACTACTAACATATTCCATCGATAACCTTCCCCCGTTCTAATATTTCCTTAGTTAAGCCATCTCCTCATTTCATTATTTTAATTGTAGAAATCAAAGGTACTATTACAGAATCTTTTTAAATGTCATATCTCTCTTTGTTAT